>NC_041410.2:99308275-99575775 GCF_900747795.2 Erpetoichthys calabaricus | reverse complement strand
GAGCGAAACGGCGAGGGGCGCCCGTGATTAGAGGGCACTATATTGGCCCTCTAATATGTTCTGTGACTTTTACTCAAACAGGACGGTGGCCGTCACTTAGTCTCTGTCATAATGACTTCCATGAAAAGATGACCCAAAGAAATGTCAGCACTACTTCTCAGGTCCCAGTGGGAATTTCAATCTCGGCCCCCTCAATCTCTATCTATCTATCTATCTATCTATCTATCTATCTATCTATCTATCTATCTATCTATCTATCTATCTATCTATCTATCTATCTATCTATCTATCTATCTATCTATCTATCTATCTATCTATCTATCTATCTATCTATCTATCTATCTATCTATCTATCTATCTATCTTTGAATTAGTTTTTAAAACTGTTTTGATGTCCAAGGCTAAGGAGTTCCAGAAGCTGGGTGCTATAACTGTGGACGCCTTTCGTTAGATTTCGCCACCTCCCATATAGTGCCTTTCATTTCTGTCTGACTACCTTTGTGATCCCATCATCCTCCTTGAGAATGCATTCTTGCGCCCGGGCAGGTCAGACCTCGGGTCATCCCAGTGGTTTCCAACAGCGTGTGCACCAGCTGACTGGCACCCTCGTTTTCTATTGCAGTTTCTCGGCCCCTACAGAAGTTCCAAGTCCATCTTTAATGGAAAGCAAACCCCTCTGTGATGTTATGGGGGCTTCTCATTTGAACTCTCCCAACTTTCTGCCTCTTTCTGACTTCCTTCCTCAGGTTGGCCTTGGTTTCTCCTCACCTGATGGCTCCTGATTTATGTCACACAGAAGGCTGAATGCTCACGAGCCAAGCCCCCAGGAATGGTGCCAGTCATCAGCGTCCATCCCTCATTTTGTCATTTTCTATCCCAGGTGAAGAAGAAGACGACATTCTGATGGGTGACATTACGTCGCGATCAAATTTTCCTGAAAGCTGGATGTGGAAAGTGGTGCCGATACCAGAGAAGCCAACTGATGCCGCTGGGTATGGGCTCTTATTGCTGCTGGTGCTGTTCACATGAGGGGCACCTCCTGAAGTTGTGCCACGATGGGCCGACACCGGGGGAGCATTGTCACCTGCTCAATGGCGGTCATGTTTTTAGATATTTCTGTAGGACATCTTCATACCTGAAGGTATGTCTAAGCACTTTACAAGCAACAAAAGACAAATGTAAATTGATTAAAGGGGTAGAATGGCCGATCGCCTTGCCCGTACACATGCAGTGGTAATGTTATAGAGAGTCACAGCACAAGTCCGACATTTGTGGAGGAGACGAGAAAGCAGCCTGGCAAGTGCCAAGTGAGTCAGTATGGTGACCTGTTGCTCTGTGTCCTTTAGTGCCACTTGTGCTCTTGTCGTATTGGGGGGCCTTGTGCACGGACTGTAAACTTTTACATTTTTGACTCAAACGCCTGCATGCCTGCTGGTGTTGTTCACCCTGATTATTCAGAATAATAACTGAGCAGCTGATTGGTCACCCAGGAGTCACAGCCCTGCATTCATGTGAAGAAGCAGAGACACGTGGAATAAGTGACCAAGCACTGTGGTGGGCAGCAGAACTTTAGGGACCCCCAGATCTCCCCTTGATGTTATTTTGGATGGGCTTGTTGGGCTCAATGGCCTGACCTCATCACAATTGTTCTAATGTTCTGCTGAGCTTCTGAATTCCAAGCACATGTGGGCTGTGATCTAAAACACAGGCCCCCCATGTTCCTGGGAGAGACCGCCGCTCTACTTGACCAGCCAGGCGCACTCGACTCACCTTCTGTGTTTTTTCTTTCTCCTCAGTCTGGTCACTTATAAAATGTCTGAAACGTTGATGGATTCAATCACCACCTGGGAGATCCTGGCCATCAGCGTCTCTCCAAGGAAAGGTAAGGACGCAGCTGAAGACCTGCTCCGGTGGTCTGCGGTGATCAGCTTACTCACTGGCCCCCCTCATATTACCGAGACCCTTGAAATCAGCCTGCCCCAATCAGCACCAGCACCCCAATTCTTAGGCAGATGTTTTGGATTTGCTTGGTCAGATCATCACAACTCAAACAAATGGCGAGCAGCTCCAGGGGTGCCCACCTGATGGTCACTCCATGCACTTCTGTCGGCCTGCAGCCAGATGAAGGTGTCATATGGAGTGATTGATTGATTGATTGATTGATTGATTGATTGATTGATCGCTCCTGTAGATGTGCCTCCCCACTCCACACGGTGTGTGTCTTCAGTACGGAGCACAATCGATCTTCCAGATCTTGATATGCATTTACGTTTTTGTTACAGAGGGGAGACCACCTCTAGGCATCTGTGTGGCGCAGCCCTTTGAAGTCACCGTGAGCAAGAAGTTCTTCATCGATCTGAGGCTGCCGTACTCTGTGGTGCGCAACGAGCAAGTGGAGGTCAAGGCCGTGATCTACAACTATGACGACAGTGAGATGAACGTGAGCACTGAAGCCACTCCATAGTGACAGACCTGGTGGACCACCAAACGAGTCTGTGGGTGGGCGCTGGTCTCTTCTGCTAGGTCAGGGGCCACAGCATGGAATGAGCAGGTGGGGCCGCCGTGTTTCAAACAAAGGTCCTAACTGGGAAGGCAATAACTAAGTAAAGAAAGCGTAAGACATGAAGACATGACTTGAGGTCAAATACGAGTGCAGAAACGTCGAATGGCCAGAAACATCGACGCGGCCAAAGCCAAATCGTCAAGCGAAATTTGTAGTCAAAGGGCAGAAAATACAGTCGTCAGTCTACTGACTCAGCAGATGTCAGAGAAAAGTTTTAATTTAAGGGGTCAGGAGATGCAGCGAGGTCAAAAATACGTGTAGGGTCGAGAGAGAAAAGAAAGAAGAAGGGTCTCGGCAACGGACAAGAAAAACGAGAAGTCGTAGTCAGAAGTGAAGTCAAAAAACCGTTAAGGGAAAATCGCACAGCAAACGATTCCATCGAGAAAGAAACGCCTTTAACCGGCTGCACTGATGACGTCACGTGCCACACGCTCCCAAAGGGGAATCCTGGGAAAACGACAGCCAATGAGACATTTACAAAACGCCGACACTTGTGAGAATCTAACGTGAAATAAAAAATGAGGAGGACTCAAGATTGCAAGTTTGAGTTCTTTGAGGTCAAACACCCCGAGAATACCAAAGACAGGCAGCGAGAATTCTTCAAATCCACCAGAAAACGCAGACCTCACCATGAGTCGGGTCTTTTGTGAATGTGATCCCGGACATCGGCGAGGCGTGGGCCACCGTGAGATAACACACCAATGACCAGTGTGTCGATGACCGGGTCACAAAGCCGAATGGCTAAGCGAACGTCACAGTCAAACGTTCAGGAGTCGCAGAAATCACCAATCAAGTCCAAATCCGGGAATGAATGCGGTGACCTTTACACAGTCACAGCGATGACGTCACGCGTCACACACTCCTAGTGCATCGCTATGGTAACGACCATGTAAACTGTCCCAACAGAGTGGCCCCCACGGCCAAAACAAACTGTTTCAGGGAAGCCGCTGATCGAAGTACAAGGCGCGCCACTGAATTCTTTGGGTCAGGAAGATCTCCAGGTAAATGTTAGTCCCTGCTAGCAGACGCACAAAAGACGAATCAAAGGCGCCGTTCACGCAGCAGGCGTCCACAAAACTCTCCCTAAAAGATGGCGCTAATAAAAACAACGAGATGCGATTCATCTAAAGAATGTGAAAATAAAAAATGGACGTAACCAACCGATGCCTTGGCCTCCGCGACCCCAAAACTGCAATGTACTCAAGTCCTGTTTGGGGGTCCAAGGGAGAGTGGGACAAGATGAAACGCGATCTCCCGATCCTCCAAAATAAAATGAGATGAATCTTCGCTGTTGGGTCCCAGAACTGTTTTAATAAAGCATCGATGTCAGAATAATTTAAATTCAACAAACATTGGCGGCGCTGACGCCCGAGTCAATCGATCTGCAGGTAGAGGAGGTCGTTCAGATGTAAAGGTCGATGTCACTAGAGGCGGAGGAACTGACGTCGACTCTTTTATTGTGGTGAAGTCACAAGATGGCCACAGCTGTTGTTACCTCCGACACACGAAGACAAGATGGTGCTGACCGCAATAAACATAACAATCTAACGATAGTAATAATGACAAACGTGTCCACGACGAGGGGCAGATCACACAAGAAGCTAACTGCCACCTTGTTCTGCGCGCTCCAAATCCACAACACGGGCTCAAAAGAAGAAATGAGTGGCGATGGGGACGTGTCAGCCATTCCCACTTTGGGGCAGGTGTCGCCAGATAGGCCTGTGAGGTGTTTGAAATTCCAGGTGGACGTCATGCAGGACACACAGACTCCTCACTCCTCTCTCTCTCTCTCCCTCAGGTGCGGGTCGATTGGCAGGAGACGGAACACATCTGCAGCCTGGCGACCAGGAAGAAGCAATTCACACAAACGGTGGAAGTCGGACAGAAGTCCTCCGTTGCTGTGACCTTCACCCTCATCCCCTTGAAGGCCGGGGACAGGATGATAGAAGTCAAGGCCCTGGGCAAGACAGCAGACCTGAGCACAATTGTCGCCGATGGTGTAAAGAAACGTCTGCGCGTGGTGGTGAGCGATGTTCTCGTATTAGTCCTCGTAGAACCGCAGCAGTGAACTCCTTACCTGTGTGTGCAACCAAAATGCAGCCCATCGGCGTCAAGGCTGGGTCTTGAATTTAACGGCTTGGTTGTATTTAGAAGGAAATTCCACACTGACCCCTACTTGGCAAGGAAACCTCCATCCATGCCATCCTAACATCCAGCTCTGGGTGAGGGGTGATGGTGGCAGTGATAGGGTGTGGCTACCAAACTGGCCTGCACTGCCATCACTTACTGGTGTCTTACTGGACACGCTTGTCGTCCACGTCACCCCTCGGGTCCATTTCTTCTTCTTCTTCACTCCTGGTTTTTACACTTCTAAGGACTCTTTTCATCCTCGGCTTCCTTTGTCTTTCCTACACCCCGTAGTCATCTGTCCTTCTCTCTTTGTGTTCCCCATTTTTCCACCGGTTAATGTTTGTTTTTGTCCATGCTAGTTTAGTTCTGCTGCGTCCTGCATGACCTGTAAATGGCGATGATGTGTCAGTGATGTGTCATGCATGATGCTCTGCTCACCCTCTAGTGTTGCGTGTCATGTTGGACCAGATGTCTAGGACTGGGCCAGCAGTAAAGTGACCTTTGCACTGCCCTCAGGTGTCACTCACAGTTATGGTGGTTCCAGTCCAAACCAATGTGAGTTTGGAAGACATGAGAAGATGAACTCCACAGAGCGGCCATCATTCCCAGTTAGACGTCAGTGTTCTGATAGTTGAGATCCCTGTAGTCCACTTGTCCCTAACTGTAAATGTGCCACACGACTTGGGTACTGCAGGGTACCACGGGCCCTGAGCGAGGCTGCACAACTCTAAGGTCTGACACTGGCATCCCTGACTGGCTGTAAGTGCTGTGCCAGAACACCACAGTCGTTGAAACAGTCGGCCCCTCAAGTCGCACGGGATGAACATTTAGAAAGCAGGCCAACACCAATCTCTCCTGCGTGTAAACTGGCATAACGGACGTAAACACCAAGAATGTGAAATAACCAGCTGGCTGTTATTCTGAGACTAAAGCGCCACCATAATGTCCCTGCACATCACCCCACACTCACGCACATACAGTCTCGGGGCGACGTATTCCCCATTTTTCTATGTTCCCTTAACGCAGGACCTCCTCGCCCACCCTACTGATGCCAAAGTCCTGTAAGAAAATATTTGCTTCAATCCACGCAATGAAAGTTTGATGGCAAAATGTCCAGTTGTTAAAAATGAGGCAACTGCTCAATGCATCTCCGAAATACGGGAAAACTGGAAAATCTCACCTGGGATCCAAGAAAAGTCTTGGAACTTCGATTGGCCCACTTCACATCTCTGGGCTGCTGACCATCTGAGATGTTCTGCCACTCCCTCCTGTCCCTGTCCTTCTGCTGGCCCTTTTGACGTTGCCTCCAGTCCCTGCCATGTGACTCCTTTATCTGCTCCACTTTGTGTTACGTTGGCAACTCCAGACTCCGACTTGTCCGGAGAACCGCTACCGCCTGGAAGACACAGGAGACGTTTCACGGAGACAATGGACACATGTGACTCACAGACCAGGATACAAGGGCAAAGGCAGATCAAGGACCGGGAGGTGACATCTTTACCTTAAAGGAGCATGCCACCCAAAGTGCCTTTCACTTCTATCTATCTATCTATCTATCTATCTATCTATCTATCTATCTATCTATCTATCTATCTATCTATCTATCTATCTATCTATCTATCTATCTATTATATAGTGCCTTTCATCATCTATCTATCTATCTATCTATCTATCTATCTATCTATCTATCTATCTATCTATCTATCTATCTATCTATCTATCTATCTATCTATCTATGCAGTGGCGGAATTCATTATTGCATTTAAGCGACTTGTCACCAGAATCGTGTCTGGCCTGTGACAGCGCACATGTCACGGTATTACATTATATATTATTATATTATGTTGGAAATGCCCGTGTTGTTTATTTTTATGCTTCCATGAAGAGGACTGTGGATTTAAACTCCAAACCCCAGAAACCCACCCAAAGACCAAAAGCGGGCTCTGCTTGTAGAGATGCCAGTTTAGGAATCTCCAATCCCCCCTTCTTCATAAGACAAATGCTCTTTTTGTGTTTTGTTTTTATAGCCAGAGGGGGTGCAGAAGAGAGAGACCATCAAAAGCATCGTGCTGGAGCCGTCTGCAGTAGGTGAGTGACGGGGGGAAGACCTCCTGGAGCTCCACTGGAGTAGAGAAGATCCTGCAGAGGATGACCCCATTGGGCAGGTCGAGTGACGGAAAGACACACTGGCACTTGGACTCCACTGAATGGACCTCGATAGAATCGGAATTAGAGGGGAGAGGGTGCCAACTCCACACAGACCCAAGAACTCGGTGGCAGCTCTGCTGACCCTCTGTGCCCCTCTGTGTTGGGTTTGGAGTCCTTTCTGTGTATTTTTGGTTGTTTTGCTGCTGATGTCATCTGATTGCCATTTTGAGCAGCTTTGATGTTCACGACTACAGCTGTGATTGGACAGAATTGGTTATTTTAATTGGGCCAGTTGGCACTGGTATTCTGGACCCGTCCCCATCATTAATGTATGCGTGTTGCTGTCACTTCAGAGCCCCTTATGTTCATTCAACACTTCAAACTCACGCGTCGTCCCCGTCAAAGATCTCGCGTTGCTTTCTGTTCCTTCAGCTTACATCTGAGAACTTCATGCCTTTACGTCTTGGTGCCCTGGCTTAGGTCACGTGACCCATTGTGCTTTGTGGTCCTCCCGCTGCGTCTCTCGATTTACGAGTCTGTCTCATTCATCTACTTGAATCTCGACTTTGGCTCGATTTTCTATCACGTTGCGTGTCCTGATTCCATTCTACTTAAAACTGCTGTTGCTACTCAGTGAGCTTTGTCACTTGTGCCGTGTGATTCCAGTCCATGTGATAATGAAGCCAGGCTGACCAGTCGAGGGGCTCGCAGGGGGTGGTGGGCCAGCCTGGCGTCGCCTACTCAGAAGTGAGGAGGGACGAGGCGGCCGGTTGGCGGTCTGAAGGCCTCTGGGTGACGGCTGGCAGGCAGCAATGGGCTGCTGGTGCCACAGGGAGAGCAGACGCCATGCTGCTCCTCCATCTGGTTGATGTTCTCATCCCGACACTTGTCTCTAAAGTTTAATCGAATTTGATTTTGTGTTTTGCTTTCTGCTTTCCAGCTGGGGGTGTCCAAAAGGAGACCATCGGTAAAATGATGCTGAAAGACATGGTCCCCGAATCGGAGGCGCACACCTACATCAGTGTGAAAGGTAGAGCCGAGGCGAGGAGCCAGCGAGACGAGCGTTTTGTCGAATGCAACGCCTGAACTTGATTTTCTTAACCAGGTGAGCTTGTGGGAGAAACCATAGAGACCTTACTGGGAAGTGGAAATCTCACCGGCTTTATCATATTACCCAGTGGATGTGGAGAGCAGAACCTGAACAAGCTGGCATCGGTCGTCATGGCGACGTTGTACCTCGACAAAAGCAAGCAGTGGCTTGAGTTTGGAATGGAGCGGCGGGCCGTGGCCATCAACTACATTCAGCAAGGTAAGATGGCCTTTCTGGTTATGTGGGCTTCTGTGAAAAGGCCGCCCAGCAGAGAAGGGCGAACGTCAGAATCGCGTAGAAAGGAGGACACGTTAAAGCAAGATGGAGACGCAGAGGACTTGACGAGGATAAGGAAAAGACCAGAAAAAGCTGAAGGAAGGACTCTGCCGATGAAGGGCACAGGAGGGTCTTGAGTTCAAAGGCCGTGTCCTCTGATGTCACAGACGTCTTTATCTAACAATAGTTCAGCGCTTTGCATGTTGGGACTTGACATGTGGATCATGTGACGCGACTAATGGGCGATGTTTTCATGGATGTTGTTTGCTGCCCGGCACTTGTCATCTCCATGCTCTCCACCGTTGTCTCCTTTAGGCGAATTGAAATATCTCGTTGTTTGGATGTTTTGTCATTTCATTGATGACGTGAATGTCCTGAAGGCCATTTGGAGTTTGCTTCTCTTCATAAGTGGCATTATGCACAATTTCACAACTGCCGAGCCTATTTAAGATGGCATCCCAGTATCATCTGCAGCCAGGGTTCTCGTGAAGGCCCTTCAGATGCCCAGGACCTGTGGCTCAGTCTGAAGTTCTGCTCTCTGACACATGACATCGCCCGCCTGCCCACCTGTCTCGCCATTGCCCGTTCCTTTCCACTGCTCTTTGTTTAGCCCCTTTAGTTTGCTCACTTTGAATGTTTGTCACCTGCTCATAACACCCAGCTGGTCACATTTCGATGACTGGCCCTTCAGGGGTCCTGACGTCATTCATTTCTGTTTTTTTCTTTTCCTTTCAGGTTACGCAAAGCAGTTGACCTTCCGCTCCGCTGGGGGCTATGCAGTGTATGCCGGCCAAGAGCCAAGCACCTGGTAAAGTGAAGAAGCAACTACCCATCTTACCATCTGTGCCCGCTTACTCAAGGGTGCTCAAGGGGGTCCGGATGTCTGAAATGGTTTGAGTCTGGGGGTCAAGTGGGCTGCTGTCATAGACAAACCTCGGCCTTACGAATGAGAGGAGCCAGGAATTCATTTAGGGGGAAAGAAAAAGTCAGAATTGTGACTACGATCAGGCAACTGTCATAAAATACACCGGGGGGCTCAAACTGGTAGTTGTCGCCCACCCCAGCTACGCCATATACATTCATGAATGCCATTCTTCCACAACGTGTTTAGAGATTAAGCATGAAAAGACAAAATGAGCTTCATGCCATCTGTGTGTGGTGAGGGTAACAGTTGAGTGACGCTGGCATCACCCTTAGTGACCTCGAGTCGGAGCGCCCATCACGTGTAATGATGGCAGTCGAGCTGAGGATGTCTGCGTACACGATGAGGAATTGCAGGTCGATGGCAGATCACACGACTCCCTCACGTCGTCACAGTTTACTTTAATGGCTGATGACTGTGCCCCTCTGCCAACGCCGGGACACCCTGCCTTTTTTTTCCGCTCTCTCGTAGACCTCAGACAGACTCTTCCTGCCAAGGCCTACAACTTCAGACCTGAGCCTTTGGGGAGTCGCACTGCAGGCACACGCGAGGGTCCGCAGCTTTCTATACTGATGTCAATGAAAAGCACTGCCAAAGTCACGTAGTGTGACACCAGCTTAGGAGTGTCGCTCAGGGTCACTGTTTAAAGCCAGCGCCTTACCCACAATGCCACACTGTCCGAGGTTTCACAATGGGGGCAGGCAGCAGTCCTCCATAGATATTTTGGAGGGTTTCACATTCATAAGCCATATGCAGCCAAGCTTTTATCTGAACCAACGCTGGTCCTTCAACAGACCCCTGAGAGGCAGACTAGAGGGTTCACTCAGCACCACTGTGCCAACCTTGTGGACTCTCGGGAGCCCCCATGCCATGTAGGGAACACCAGCAGACAAAAAGACTCAAAGGGATGAGCCGACCTCCGAGTCACAGGGGGCTCCGTGTGGCTTTAGCAGGGCTGGAGGGCTGACATAGCGCTTTGCAGTTGACTTTTGAACATCTCGCTCTTTTTCTTCACTTCTTCAACAGGCTGACTGCCAGAGTGCCCAAAGTGTACTCCCAGGCCAGGACCCTGGTGTACATCGACCAGGAGACACTCTGTGACCCCGTCAACTGGCTGATCATCAACAAGCAGCGTGCTGATGGCTCCTTCACCGAGTCTGCCCCCATTTTTGTGAGGAATGTAAGTCATCATGGCGTCGGCCTCATCTGCAGGGTGGCTGATGCCACCTTTGGTGCCACTGGCCCCGCGGAGCTCCCAGGCTGAGGAGGGCCGACCACATCTTTTTATGGAACCCCAGGCACTTCCAGGCCATCTAGGAAATAAAATTCCTTCGGTAGCCCCTGGGTGTCTTTACAAGTGTGGCACGTGGCTTGTGATGCTGTGAGCGCAGACTCACTTGGTCTTCTTCTCTCTGTCCAGGATGGAGGGTCCGCTTCTGATGCTGTCATTCAGCTCACCGCCTTCGTCCTCATTGACTTGGCTGAGACTGCCACAGCATGCAGGGGATACATTCAGGTGAGCATCATAGCGGACATGTCGCGGAACCCATGGACCTCACGCACAAGGGAGGGTCTCATCAGAGTGGGCGGCATGTGCAGCGTATCATGTAAGGAGAGAATGGGATTGTGGGGGATCGTCCAATGGAATGGCTTAGGGGTGTAAAAACACAACATGAAGATACGAGCTGTGAATGAAAGACCCGCACAGGCAGAAAGGGATAGCGGCTGCTGATGAAATCGAAATGAACGAAGACGAAGAATGATGATGATGATGATGATGTGCTGCTCGTTACTTGATGTTTTGTCTTAACAATCTCAATGTCCAGATGGCAACACATGAGAGGAAAGCCAAAACTCCAGGAGGTCAAATCCTTCTGAGAAGAATCCTCTAGGGGGGCCCAGTGGTCTTCTGTAGCTCAAGAACACCAACCTTGGCCTAATGACCACCCAGCCCCTTCTGGTCATTGTCTAAGTCGCTATCTGACATGAAATCGGGGGTCTCTGGTGATGCCGGAGTCGTCATCTCCTTCTCAGAGTGTCCTTTGATGAGAACTGTCATGGTGTCCTTCTCATTCACGTCTGCTCCACCACTTCACTTATGCAATGTTGGACAGGAGACCACCTTCTAAGGAGGTCTTCATTCTCTCCACTGGCGTGGCCACATGTGAGCTTATTTGGAAAAGTCCCTGACTGGGAGGACAGGAGGTGAAGAGAGCAGGAAAGGGGTGCCAAGGCAAAGTGCCAATGTTCTGCTAGGTGGGCCTTCGCTGGCCGGAGAGGCAGTGGCATCTGGGGCTGCGTGAGGAGGCCACTGGCATGAAGCTGCTGTCCTCTGAAGAGAATCCAAGTGACCCCCCTGAGTGCTTTTGGGGTGTCCATTTAAAGGCTCTGCAGAGGCAGGGGCTCACCTGACAAGGGGGTGCAGGAGGATTTGGCAACCTGGTAGGTGGGAGGAGGAGGAGAAGGAGGAGGAGGAGGAGGATGAAGGGAGGCAGGAGCAGAAGCCGATCAGAGAGTCAGGACCCTGAGTTGTCTGACGGTGCTCGCTTGACCCTCCCTCAAAGTCTTTTCCTATTGGCTACTGGACATGGCGGCTGATGAGTGTCACTCTGCATTCAGCGTCTGCTCCGGAGCACCCCCTAAGGGTCACAGTGGGCAGCACCGCTTGGGGCAGATTCACTTCTGGCTTTGCTTGACATGCAGGTTTTCCAATATTGCTGTAAACAGATGGTGGTCTCCTCCGACGTGAAGAAGCTGTGCTGGGGTCTCCCCTGAGGGGTTTGCCATCTGGTGCCTCCTCTTTAACTTGCTTGGGCAGGGTAGGAAATAAAAAAGCTGGGGGCAATCAGGGGGATTGGCGCAAAGAAGAAAACTTTAGGTTCTCAGAGGATGGCACTTGCTCTGACTAGGATGGCAGACCCCCCCAAATTACTGCATGTTTCATTTTAGGACTTGGATCAGCGCATCGAAAGGGCCGCCAGCTTCTTGGACAGGCAGTACCTCGGCCTGAAGAACTCGTATTCGGTAGCTCTGGCGTCATATGCCTTGGCACTGACTGGCAGAGGAGTGCAGGAGTCCTTCTTAATGATGTTTGCATCACCAGGTAGGTGCCAGGTGTGGCCAGTGTGCCAATTGGAGCTTTGATTAGTCGTGGGACTGAAGCACTAGAAGACTAGAGGAGGATTATGGACAATGGGTGTTTGCTTCTGCTAACTTAATCTGGTACCCCCAACAGTGCCAAATCTGAACTGTGGGCACCGAAACTGGAAATCTACAGCTCTAAGAATGTGTGTGGCTCAAAGAACTTGCTAGGACTGGGAGATGGAGGGGCTGTATTCGGACGTTCTGAGCCCACTTTCCTCAGTGCAGAGTCACACTTGGAGTTAGGAGCAATGGGCACACGCTGACCCTGGATGGGACGCCCGTCCACTCCAGGGCACAGCTACATTAAAGTGTTTGAGTCCCACCAATCGGGGGCACAGCTGCACCCAAGGCCACCCTGATTGATCCCAAGCCAACTCGAGTCACTCCAAAGTCATCAGTGGCTTCTCTGTATTCAGGGCGCTGCTCACGTCTCCCAGCAGACGGCGATGTTGTGTAGAAAGTCAGTCAGCTCTGAACTTGTTGAGATCTTCGGAGCAAACTCCACGGGGCTGTCAGAACTGAAAGGTCTCCACCTTTCATGACGTTTGACGTCTTCTGTAGAGAGATGTGGGGTCCCTAAGACGCTCTGAAGCCAGCAGTAGGTGGAATCCCCCATATATGATGTCCAGTTATGCAAGACGTCAGTCTCTTTGGGGGTCATCTCTTTGTTTGACCAGAAAGCCCCTCATTTTTAGGCCGCTATTTTTTGTGCAGGAAATTACACCCTTATGGTAAAGTGTAAACCAGTAAGGGGTCTTCAGCAAAAATGAGCAGAAGTTGTGCAGGCCACATCAGTGGACCCCCCTAATGGGATATATGGGGTCACAAAACTTAAAACTAAATGGGGATCAGTCATACAGGCGTGTGGAGTGTTGTTTGGTGCCTTTTTGAGGCTGCAGATCACCAGTATGATCTTATTTCTGATATCTGATTCTTTAGCGGTGGTCCTAGCCCCCTAAGAGCCACGTGTAGTAGGTCAAACCTAAGCATGTGGGGTGTCGTTTTAGATGCCGTCCAGGTCAGGGATTACGAACTGGAGGTTATTTTTGATTTTTGACACCTCACTCGCCCCTAATGGACATGTCAGAGGGTGACAGATGACAACAGCTGATTCTGATCGACGGCATTTAGACTTTCGGCGTTCAGGGGAAGCCCACGTTTGACCCTTTCAGGTGTCTGCCACCGTTCTTCTCCCTCATCGTTACGTTTGTTCTTACGCCAAGTCCGACTTTGTTCTCTTTGCATTTTGGGCCTCGCCGCTCTCCCTTACCCAAGTTGTCCCCAGTGCCCAGTCTTTATTCCTTTGCTCAGATCTACGCCGGTGCCGCCCCACCTATTCACCTGAAGGCCGAGGTCCCTCATTGGTTGTGACGCTAACGTGTGACCTGGGACACCGCGCTGCGATGGTGTAGTTGGCCCCTTATCGTAAATCTCGACAACAGGATTCAACACAAACGTGAAATTCCCGAATCTTCATTTGCGTTTCTGATTTCTTGTAATTCCCTCCCGTGGTGGTCCGCCATGCGGCAGTACGTTTTCAGCTCTTCATCTTGTGTGATTTGTTACGGTGTTATTCAGCCTGCATTTCCATTTCCATTTCCGGACTCCACGACTACAAAACGCTTTTCCACAATAAATACGGCTTGATTAGCGGCATCTCCTCCTTCTCTGCTTTAGATAAAACTCACTGGACGGGAGGATACCCCCTGGAGACCACGGCATTCGCCGCCCTGGCACTTTTAAAGGCCAAGCGGTACGAACCACTGAGGCCCGTCATGAAGTGGCTGACAGAACAGCGCAACTATGGCGGCTCCTATGGCTCCACCCAGGTAGGTGACCCTCGGACCCTCGGCTGCCAGGCCCCTCTCTCGGACCTTGTCGTTTTGCTCTGACACGTTGACTTGCCCTTTCAGACCACCGTTGCTGTGCTTCAGGCGATGATTGAATACCTGACTGAGGCCCCTGTCTTTGAGGACATGAACCTGGACATAGAGCTGGAAGTGTCAGGACGATCCAAACCGACGAGGTGGAAGTTCATCAAGTCCAACTCCATGCTTGCCAGATCAGAGAAGGTAAATCCCGAGTTCCGTTTGTCCTGGTGTGTGGTGTGGCCCAGAGAGTGACATGAAGCACGGGCCAGTTGTTTGAGGACGTCCCCATGACGGGCCTCCTCTTGTACACAATCATGACAAACAAGCGCAAAGAGCCGAGTCACGGAGTGTCACCACATTGTAGCGTCACCACGACACAGCAGTGCACTCGGTGACATCGGTCGTTGATGGCCGGGTCTTCTTGTCTTTCCTTGCAGGTACAGTTTGGGAAGGAAATCAGCGTGACGGCCAAAGGAACTGGACAGGGAACGGTGACGGTGAGTGAGCGGCCATCAGTGTCACACACAATTGTTGGGAGAGGGAAACCAGCTTAGAAAACCCTGGCCACAAATGTATTAATTAAAGAACTTCATTAAAAAAATAAAGGAACATAATACACTTATAATACAAATCAGGGGGTCAAAGTTCAAGGAAAAGTGAAAATGGATAAACAGGAATCCAGGAAGAATGGAGCGGAGAAAGCGTAAGATCGGGGGGCCGAGTGACTTCCCCTTTCAACGATCTTTTAGGTTTTAGTCGTAAAAGTCGAGAGTCGGGGCCGTGCAGGCACTTTAAAGTACGACGGAGTCAGACGGCTTATCGTACGTAGAGTGACCAGCCAAGGCCGCAACGGGGAGTACCGGAATCAAGTAAACCGAGGCGAGGACGTGAGAGAAAATCGAGGAATGCAGCGAAAGTGAGAGTCGGTCAGCAGAAACGTTCAGGCAGCCAAAGCAAAGGATGGCAAAGAATCCGTAAGCGCGAGGGTTTCATTTAGTTTCGGTTTATCCACAAACGTGGACAGTAGTAAAAACGTCACACGTCACACCCTCCTAATTGCCCTGCCTGGCAACAGTCTGCCAACGGGGGGGTTCAAACCAACGTGACATCCACCATAAAAATAAAACAGCGCATCAGCAAAAAATAACGTCTGCATCAGATGACCGTCACATGTCTGGACCTCTGAAATGCCCAAAATGATGAGTACGTAACTTTGAGGGGCCAAGGAGACGCTGACATCGAGGGTCTCGGGCAGCTGCCTCTGACCACTTCCTGTTTGGGCCCAGAAGGAGTTAGCAGTCAAGAAAAGGAAGAGACGTAAGATGAAAGTCCTACCCCCCCGTGTACCCCCTCGGTGAAAGTCACACCAAGCCAGCATGTATGACAACAGCTGGTCCAGAAATCCAAAATTCAGGAACGAATGAAGCCAAATAAAAGTCCATCCATCCATCCATCCATCCATTTTCCGACCCGCTGAATCCGAACACAGGGTCACGGGGGTCTGCTGGAGCCAATCCCAGCCAACACAGGGCACAAGGCAGGGAACCAATCCTGGGCAGGGTGCCAACCCACCGCAGGACACACACAAACACACCAAGCACACACTAGGGCCAATTCAGAATCGCCAATCCACCTAACCTGCATGTCTTTGGACTGTGGGAGGAAACCGGAGCGCCCAGAGGAAACCCACGCAGACACGGGGAGAACATGCAAACTCCACGCAGGGAGGACCCGGGAAGCGAACCCAGGTCCCCAGGTCTCCCAACTGCGAGGCAGCAGCGCTACCCACTGCGCCACCGTGCCGCCCCAAATAAAAGTCCAGGAAAGCAAATGACAAAAGGGTCCGAGACCGTGCAGATCTCAACCAGACACGGAAGACCCCAAATGCAGCAGAATGCTAACCAATGCTATGCCATCCAAGGTCTTCATAGCCCCCCGGTGCTGTCACTCGATGTCATTACAGCACTTGAGCACAGTTAGCTAATCTGGTGACGTAATTGTGTAATTAATGATGTCATTAGCATACGTGGAGGAAGACGACGGACTCATCAAACCTCAACTCCTCGCCATCATGACGTGTGGTCCGACGTTGGTGGGCATGGCTTCAGGAATGGCATCCTGTGATGTTAATCGTGTCAGCGCTGTGCGTGTGTCCCGGTTTGTGGAGATGAAGTCACACGTTGCCTCCCTTGTTTGATCCATGCTGGCTTTCCTGTCACCTCCTCATTGCGTGCCACCGCAGCGAGTGTGCAGTGACCCCCGAGCTCCCAGCATACAGTGACAGTGAAACAAAGCGAGAGCCTCCAGTGCGCCGTACCCGAGGCCCAGAGACCAGCAGGGTGACATGACCTCCGTGAGGAAGTGACGTCCTTGGTGGGCCCAACGGCCTCTCGTGGTCTCGTCATTCCGTGGTGTCATTGCAGCGTCACGCTTATCTTTGTAGGCTGTTGCTGTGAGTTTTGCCATTGGGTGTCCCCCGTTTCTGAGTTGCGTACCCCCGTTATCACCATGTGGCCACCAGAAGTCTCAGCACGTGACGTAACCAACATGACCCCTGGGGACTGAAACACAAGCTGCGAGTTGGCCACCGTTCTTCTACGTCCCCAGGCCTTTGACTCTTTGCTGTTTCAGGAGGTGACGTTTAGTGAACTTTTGTCCCCAGCCTGTTGTGTTGTCAGAACATTTGGTGAAGGCCAAACCAGAGCTGCTCCATGACCCAAAGCTCTTGTGTCCGCTTGCAGGTGATGACCATCTACAACGCCCTGCCCGAGACCAACGCCACGGAGTGCCGGACGTTTGAGCTGAAGCTACGTTTAGAGAGAAAGCCTGAGGGTGAGGATGAGGATGGTGCCAGCTGTCGTGATTTCCTGCCTTATTTCTTTTATGTCTCCGCCGCTTGCTTCTTATTTTTGGGTTTCGGGCAGCGCCATTTTGGACTGTTATCATGAGCTCTTCATCGCCATTTTGAGGTTTGTATGGCCACAGCAGAATGATTTTCTCAGCCATCCTTGTTAACGACGCCAGGTGAGTAGCAGACGTAGGAATGGAACCCACCAGCTAAAGACCACCTATTGAGGGTTATTCAGACGCCTTGTTGTCTCTGGTAGTGGTGGTCTTCATGTCTGACGTCACCCTGCAGCCCTCCATTCCTCATATGATCCTCTCCGTGTCGTCCTTCTTCTTCATGGTTGACCTCAGTGGTGGTGCGTTGCAAGGCGCTATATAAAGCAGGGTCTCATTGACTGACGACATGTTGTTGTCTTCTTCTCTTTTGCAGCAAAGCGACCCACAGGCGCAAGTGACACGTACCTGCTGACCATCGACATGCAGTAAGTAATGCGGTGACTGGAGTGCCCGACGTTAAGGCCATCGTTTTCTGGGGTGCTCACACGGCCCCCTCGTCGTATGGACTCCCATCTGGGGCTCAGCTTCAGTGTCCCGCACTAGAGGTGTGTTTTGTCTCCTCAAGCCTTCCCCCCATCTTCATGAATTGTGGGTGCTGAGCTCCGGTCATCAACAAGGGGTCCCACCAGTGACAGCTCAGGCCTCTGGGCACAGGACTGATACGGCCATCCTGATCTGTGCCATTACAGCCTGCAGGGAACGAGAGACGTGAGGCCTCTATGGACCTTCAGGGAACATCACGTGACCATCCTCAAGCAGCCCACATGACGGTGGACCCCACAGGGTGGGAATACTGAGTGACAAGTGGAGAGCTGCATGTTGATAACACAGGGTGACACGTGGGCTCTGACGATGACTCTGCCATGAGACACCATGTCACCAGTGTGGGGGGCTACCACGGCCATGACCCAGCCTGGGTGGGGGGACCTCTGGGGGGCACTACCATCCCTGGAACACTGGAGGGTAGCCCTCCTGGGTGTGTGGGGAGTCGGGGGTTGGCACAGCCCTGTTGGGGGCCGCCAGGAGGAGCTGCAGTGCCCTGTATTTGATGATGTTACCCCCTCATGTGCTGTGCCAGTAATGTGTGTGTTCTGCATCTGCCAGGTACCTCAGCACCAGGGAAGCCACAATGTCCATTCTGGACATCTCCATGCTGACCTGCTTCATGCCGGACACCACTGACCTTAAGCGGGTGAGCGCCGTTACCTGAACGAGAGGTTCAAAGAGCCCTCAGCTTTGTCACGAGTGAAGTTGACTTTGACGTTTCATTTGACAGCTGTCATCGGGTGTCGACAGATACATTCAGAACTACGAGGTGGACAAGGCTCTGTCCGAAAAAGGCTCGCTCATCATCTACTTGAACAAGGTAACATGGCGGCCTGGCCTCGCTCTCCCGGTCTGCCTTCGTATTCAGCGTGTTTGCGCGATCACAGAGGAAGTTTCATCTTCATCGCTTCTCCTCCTCCTCCCACTTAAGCTGCGATTCTCAGAGTCGGCGTCTCCAGTGGGCCGCGGCACTCAGACTTCCTCTCGTGTCTCCTGGTTGATGTCTGTAGGTCATCTTATGTCACCAGGAATTCTCGCTACTCGTGGGCTGCTCCTTCCGTCTCGGCAAAGCGCGGGAATAGCGGCCATTTACAAAAGTGACGAAGGCTACACGTTTTAATGCTATGAGATTGTGGAGAGCTTCCACTCCAGAGCTCGAGGCTCCAAACGAAGATCTGTCCATCTTAATCTGCATCTGCCAGTCTTAACGCCAACATCTGGATGGGCGCCGCTCTGCACTTTTTCTGAGGGATTTCATGTGACGTGCCACCGCACTGTTACGGTGTTATGTGCAAGGCCTTCAGCTTCTTCACCATTCAGTGTGTCCCCATCACCCCTGGGTCTGGGCAGCTGGCACCGGTGAGTCGCGATTTGGCATCACTTGTTACACTGGTGGGTCACGGCAGGTGGACTAAGTGATCGACATCGACACATGATACGTTTACAGCGTGGGATGGCACTGCTTACCTGACTGGAGCCTTGACGGACCCCCGAGGCAGGCGTGTCTATTATTACTGTGTTTCAGAGACCAATCACTGGTGCAGGCCATCTGACGCGGCCGGGGAGGTGCCAGTGGTGCTGACTCACAAACCTGTTTATTACAAGGGGCTCGACACCAAAGCCCACCAGGATACCTCCCTTAGGCCCATGTGGTTGCCATTATTTGGTGCCCTCCTCATTCGTTGCACTTTGGGGGGGCTCATCGGGGGCTTTTCCCTTCCATTCATTGTTGGCCTAAAATTAAGGAAGTTTCCTCCTCATCGATTGGAGGGTTTGTTCTGTAAACAGAATGGGACCCCCGGCAGCAGCTCGTTTCAGAGGGGGGGGTGAGAAAGTGCAAGAATGTGTTTTGGCGTGGTTCAAAATGCCCCCCAGTGACGTCTGCACCCACAGGGCAGACAGTGTGGACAGCTGATGACCGATGCGTCCGTCCGTCTGTCTGTTCCTTTGTCTTCTTATTATTTACCTCTCTGGGCTTTCATCTTCTAGCCGCCACTTTTAGAAAAGCCCATCTTTGTCTTTCTCTTTGTCTTTCTCTTTCTTTTTGTCTTTCTCTTTGTCTTTCTCTTTCTCTTTGTCTTTCTCTTTGTCTTTCTCTTTGTCTTTCTCTTTCTTTTTGTCTTTCTCTTTGTCTTTTTCAGGTTTCCAATCAGTCCCCAGACACCATCGCCTTTAAAATTCACAAGATGTGTGAGGTGGGCTACGTGCAGCCGGCTGCTGTGACCATCTACGAGTACAACGACATGGGTGAGGCTCCTCTCTGGCCGGGCCGGCCGCTACCGCCACAGAAGCCCCCGACCCCCAGAGGGTCCCTGACCCGTCGATTTGCTTTGTTTTACCTTCAGAGAAGCGCTGCATGAAGTTCTACCACCCCAACAAGGACAGCGGCCTCCTCAGCAGGCTGTGTGATAAGGACGTGTGCAGGTGTGCAGAAGGTACAGTAGGACCCTCGTTACCCCAAAGCCTCCATAGCAGAGCGAGCCCACCAGGGTTCACGAGTGTTCATGACATCCTGCCCTGTTCCTGGTCCTGCTGATGCACTTTGTGGCACACTGCTCCAGGGTGGGGGGTCTGCCTCACAGACCACGGGGTCTTTTGGATCCTCGGGGTCTGCCAGTGCTGCTTGTTTTATTTGTGCTTGCAGAAAACTGTGCGCAGCTCGCCGAAAAGAAAACTCGAGAAGAGCGCCTGGACGCTGCCTGTGAGTCGGGAGTCGACTTCGGTAAGCACGGACCACCGGCCGTCGCCATCTGCACGTCTACTTCTGTTTTGAAGTTCTCTTCACCTTCTTTTTTTTTTCTTTGGGCCTCATGATGATGATTTTGTGGTCATTGAAATGATTTCGCATGTTTCCCGATATCACTTTGTATCCCTAGGAACGTCCCCCTTTGCGGTGTCGTTGCTACAATGTGACTACCGCAGTGCTACGTGGAAATGCAAGGCGCATGGCGTCACCACTGTGATGACACAAAGGACAGCGCCACGCACATCCCGCTTATCCGAGATGGCGGATTCAAACCGTGGAGGCTTTAGTGCGTCTTCATGGTGCTCTGGTGTTCCTTCTTAAGGCTCGTGTAGTTGGGGGGCTTCCATTAGAAATCACACAGGGCGGGGCTGACTGAGGCATGGAGATGCGTCCTGTCGTTCATCACTGCCACTTAAGTGTGACTCCTCCCCAAAAGCCGGAGCTCCGCCCTGCTCACAGAATGAGCCTATGAGCTGATAGGCGTCGTGCAGGAAGGGGCGGAGCCAGCTACCCTCATTGGGAAAGGAAGACAAGCAGCAGTGCCCCCTCTCGCCCCGGGGTGGCATTACGTGATCCTCTGAGGCCCATGCGTGACGACTGCCATGCTCTAACGATTGCTGATTTCTTCTTATCCCTTTCTGCAGTGTACAAAGTCATGGTTCTGGACTCCGTTGAACATTCGCCGTACGTGTACAACACGGTGCAAGTGGAGCAAGTCATCAAACAAGGTAGCCTCCATCTTCTAACCTTTGACCTGGCTTTGTGTTTGAAATCATTAAATGTCATCTGCTCAGCCTGCAAAAACGTCCCAAATGTCATCGTCTTTCACTGCAGGCTAAAGCAGCCAATCAAAATAAATGGGGGTTTTGGTGAAAATGTGGTGTCCGGGACCCCTAAAAGTGGTTATCGGAATCGAGTCAATAAACCTTGTCATTTCAGGAACTGACCAGACCCCCAGGGACGGCACCAGAGTCTTCCTCTCTCACAGCAGCTGCCAGGACTCAGTGACACTCGAGAGAAAGCAACAGTATCTGATTATGGGGAAAACGAGCGACCTGTGGCCAGTGGAGAAGCAGCAGTAAGTGGGCACAGGGGGGTCTCCTTTGAAAATGGCTGGAACTCCCAAAAAACAATTTATGTATTATTTTATAAAAGACGTTTCACTTTACAGCACGGCATCGTGTGGTAAAGTCATCCATACCAAGAAATAACTTCAGCTTATTCTTCACCCGAATGGCGTAGTCGGCGTGACTCAGGGTGACTTTTCTTCTTTTCTTCCAGGATGAAATACGTTCTCGGCAGAGAAACCTGGCTTGAGAGGTGGCCATCAAGCGGGGAATGCCACAGCTCCAATTACAAGCGACTCTGCAATGACCTCCGGTTCTTCACCGATCACATATTTGAGTTTGGCTGCCCCAATTAGCAGCCAGAAGGATTTCTGCGCCCCCCGAGGGTCTTCTCCTTGTGTTTTTTCATTTTTTCCTCTCGACGTCTCATCTACATGTAGACCACTTAACGTTGTCATCATGATGGCTTCTCATTGAAATAAAGGAACCCCTGGCCACGAGTCTGTCTGATTTCACTGAATCACCACCCGTGTGAGCAGGGGTGCAAATCGGGGGGTGCAGAGGGTGGGCGTCATCATTCAGTGACCACAGCTTTGTCATGGACTACAGTACAAGGGGGACCCCCCAGCAGCAGTGCCTTCGTAATTTACAATTATAAGTCACACAAGGAGGGCTGCAATGGGCTTTAACAGGCCCCCGCTTCTTGATAGCCCCCCACTCTTGACTCTCTAAGAAGATGAGGGAAAACTCCCAAAAAACCCCTTGGAGATGTTAATGGAAGAAACCTCAGGAAGGAGTTCAAAGAGAGACCCCTTTGCAGGTAGGTTGGGGTGCAGTGGGTGTCTAAAAAGAAAGGGGGGAGTCAATACAACACAATACACAGAACACAAGTAAACCTCAATACAATATAAAAATAAAAATATTACAAGTACGGAGCAGAACTCAACAGGAGATGACATCCCATAATAGGATTCGGATTTGTTCAGAGAGTCCTGGAGACCTCGGCCATCAAGCTGCCTCCCCCTGTTGGCCATTCCACAGCTGACTCAGTGCTGGGTCAGCCAATCCGATGAAAGGACCCCTCTACCCGATGATTCCTGAGACCCTCCATCAGGGATGACTTTACCTTAGGCAGGCAGAACAACTTGGCAGGCGGGCCGTGGCACCAAGTGGCACATTTGAGTACCGAGAGGAGAAACAGAACAGGTGAGGGTGAGTAACAAGTTACAAGTGTCATGTGACTTCTGTTTTAGTGCTAATGACAGTCTGTACAGTTAATCAGCAGCTCTAGTCAGGGTGTGCTAAACTGAAGTGGTGAGTCTGAAAAGCTGAGACTGAAGGGACGTCTCTTATAGTAGCAGGCAGACCACCCCACAGTTTAGGGGTCCTGTAACTAAAAGCTCGACCTCCCACTGTAATTTTATTAATCCTTGGAATCCTAAGCAGGCTGCCATCTTGAGATCTTAATGTGCGCTCCTGTTTGTAAGCCATTTAAGGCTTTATAAGGTCTTCAAGGTGGGGTGGTCATAAGTACACCAAATCTCACTTACCCCCTTTAAAACAGCCTGCGAGTGACAACACATGACTTCAGGAGATGGACACCAATTGGCGGGACCCCTGGAATCTGAAGTCCTCTTGGTGGCCCTGCCACAGGTTCATTCATCGCAGTGACCTCACACAGACAGAATCCCCTCAAAATGATCTTCACCGCGGTCACTCGATCACTCGACTTGTGGGGACGTCAGCTTTATGGGGTCTCAGTTGCTCGACGTCTTAACGTTTCGGCAGGCGTCCTCGTCTCAAACACAACTCAAGATTTGAGGTCATGTGTCCATTTCACGTAGCCAGTTGGCTGGACGCCGCCCTAATCAATAATTCTCTGCTACTGATTGGCCAATGAAAGAGCAGTAAAGGAATGCTCCGCCCCAGATTTGATATGTCTGGGTTGTAGTTGGTTGTGGTGGACAAGAGAAATGTGTGACCTCCCAGCTGACGTGCCCGCCGTGTACTCAGGATATCGAAATCGCTGGAATGCGAGGACCACTCGCTCGCTTGCTCTTTCCTTATAAAGCAGACAGGATGGCACATCAAGGGCCGTAGGCGTCGGCTACGAAAGGTCATTTCGATTTATCGCTATTTCGGGGTAAAAATCCCCACAACAGACAAACCTCAAAACCCCAAATATTTCAACATTAAGATTGGGACATCCTAAGGCATTGTGTCCTCTTTTTGTCACAGCGATGACTGCAGTTGCATGAATGAATGTGCTGTTGTATGCAAATGAAGGCCATCTGAAGACCCAATGAGAGAGGAGGAAAGTTTGGTGAAGCCCGAAGAAGACGCATGTAGCAAGGGCGCTCTAGAGCTGGCCAGGTGTTGTGGCTGTGAGTGTAGCCCGCTGTGCTGCCTGAAGGATGTGCCCCCTCTTACACGGACGGTGGGCTTAGTGATACTTGGCACATCTGACACACGGTTGGTTCCGTTTCTGTTGCTTATTTCCAATTGGCACACAAGCTGGTGAAGTGACTTGCTCAGGTTTATACAGTGCCAGTAGCAGGATTTGAACCCACTGCCAAAGTCTTCACCACTACGCCACACTGCCCACCAATAATATCAGCTGCTGCTAAAAACCTACAAATACTATACAGACAGCTACAGAGCACTCCTAGTGCCCCTGACTAGCTGATGGCACTGTAAGTGACGGCCATGTCGTGAGACCAAGATTACCTGTAATTATTATTACAGCAAGCAATGCTGGATATTCTGAAACCTTCAAGGCCCATCCTTAGCACTACTGGCCACTCTAACGGTTGGCACTGCCCGCCACTTCAGCAGAGGATGCAGTGGACATCTTGTTAGAATGTGTGCAGCAAACTCAGTGCAGCTCTCATCATCAGGTGGGCAGGGGCACCAAGTGGCACATTTGAGTACCGAGAGGGGAAACAGAACAGGTGAGGGTTAGTAGCAAATTACAACTGCCATATTACTTCTGTTTTAGTGCTAACGACAGTTAATCAGCAGCTCTAGTCAGGGTGTGCTAAACTGAAGCTGTGAGTCTGAAAGATGAGACCGAAGGGGCATCTCTAAGGGCTCATTAATACTTCACGCTCAGAATGTGTACGCGCCCGCATCATGGCTGCCATGCATTCTGAGCGTTCATTTGATGCGTCCTCTGAGCAGGTCTTCAGAAATTAATGAGACGCGTGCGCGAGTTGCAGTACCAGCAACAACTCGGGGGGCGCAGTGTGCTAAAAGTTGGAATGTGACGTCAGAGTCTCCGTTTACTATCTACATGTGGATCCTACGAGATCGGTGTGTGCGCTTCGATATTTGATAAATGGTTTGATGTGGTGAAGCAAAATGCCGACATACAGATGTATTCGTGGTGCTTTTATATTCAAGCGTCGCATATTCCCGATCGTAATGACACGACACGTTTTAAAATTCTCACATACTGTGCCATCTTTTTTTCTAGGGCTTCCTCTGCTCCTGACAGCAGCGAATCGCCAGCAATAGATCGTCACTCCGCGCCCATTAAATGTCTGATATTCCAACTCTCTGCACATTTAGAATCCTTAGATTTATACTTGATATCACATTTTACAGATAAATCGGTAATTTCATTTAAATAATGAATACTGTCAATAGGACGGAGTGGTGGCTCTGAGGTTAGGGATCTGCTCTGGCAATCAGAAGGTTGCCAGTTCGAATCCCGTAAACGCCAACAAGGGACTCTGCTCTGTTGGGCCCTTCAGCAAGGTCCTTAACCTGCAATTGCTGAGCGCTTTGAGTAGTGAGAAAAGTGCTATATAAATGCAAAGAATTATTATAACACACATGGGGTGACACAGTGGCAGAGCGTTAGCGCTGCTGTCTTGCAGGGAGTCACTGCCTGGAGTTTCCATGTTTTCCTGCTGGGTTTCCTCAGTGTGCTCCAGTTTCCTTCCAAAGATATGCAGATTTGGGGATTTGGTGCTGCTAAAATGACGCCAGTGTGTGTGTGTGCTTGTATTCACCTTGCAATGAGCTGAGGCATCATCCAGGGATTGTTTCTCACTTGTGTCCAATGCTTGCTGGAATGGACACATCCCTGGATTTAATCAATAAACATCCTTTTCAGAGATATTGCGGTAAGGTGTCATCGGAATTTAATGGGTGTTCTGGGCAATTCACAACACAGAGAAGCTGAACATGTTCTCACCGTGATGATATCTCGCACTGCCACCTGGCGGATTCCTCCAGATTTACGTAAAGTACGCGCGCAGGTATAAACACTTCAACGCTTGTGTAGCATGAGTGTCCTCTGGAGCATGCGTCACGTCGCGTGAAGTATAACTCCGGCCTTATAGTGGCAGGCAGACCACTCCACAGTTTAGGTGCCCCCTGTAACTAAAAGGTCGACCTCCCACTGTCATTTTATTAATCCTTGGAATCCTAAGCAGGCCACCATCTTGAGATCTTAATGTGTGTTCAGGTTTGTAAGTCATGATAAGATCAGACAAGTAAACAGGACCTCGGCCATTTAAGGCTTTATATGTTAAAAGGAGGATTTTGAAATCTGCCCTAAACTTAACTGAGAGCAGGTGTAAGGACGCGAGGACTGGGGTGATGTGTTCGTATTTTCTTGTACAGTTGTGCTTGAAAGTTTATGAACCCTTTAGAATTTTCTGTATTTCTGCATAAATATGACCTAAAACATCATCAGATTTTCACTCAAGTCCTAAAAGTAGATAAAGAGAAACCAATTAAACAAATGAGACAAAAAGATTATACTTGGTCATTTATTTATTGAGGAAAATGATCGAATATCACATATTTGTGAGTGGCAAAAGCATGTGAACCTCTAGGATTAGCAGTTAGTTTGACGGTGAAATTCGAGTCCAGTGTTTTCAGTCCATGGGATGCCAATCAGGTGTGAGTGGGCACCCTGTGTTATTTCAGGAACAGGGATCTATCAAAGTCTGCTCTTTACAACTCATGTTTGTGGAAGTGTATCATGGTACGAACAAAGGAGATTTCTGAGGACCTCCGAAAAAGAGTTGTTGATGCTCATCAGGCTGGAAAAGGTTACAAACCATCTCTAAAGAGTTTGGACTCCACCAATCAACAGTTACTGGAAACGTTTAGTTCTGTTATTGCTGCAAAGGGGGGTCACAGCAGATACTGAAAGCAAAGGTTCACCTACTTTTGCCACTCACATATATGTCATATTTGATTTTCCTTAATAAATATATGACCAAGTATAATCTTTTTGTCTCATTTGTTTAACTGGTTTCTCTTTATCTACTTTTAGGACTTTAGTGAAAATCTGATGATGTTTTAGGTCATATTTATGCAGAAATATAGAACAATCTAAAGGGTTCACAAACTTTCAAGCACCACTGTAAATGATACCAAGATATCGTTGGGATCAGCGCCACTCCCTCCAATGATTAACATCTCTGTTTAAAGACAAGTCGTTCTCATCCATCCACTCCTTTAATTCACTAACACACCTAATTAAAGACAACATCGGAGGAACTTCATTTGGTGTAAAAGAAAACGTAGAACTGGGTGTCGTCTGCATACGAGTGAGGATGAACATCTAATGAGAGATCCCAGTGGAGGCCTGGAAAGTGAGAACAGTAAAGGGGACACCATATTGAACTTCTGTGTATAATGATGGAGTCCTGTCAGCACATTTCTGTACGTATTGGAATCGATTTAATAAATAAGAACTAAACCAAGCGAGCGCAGTCACTGCCTATGAGCCCAACGTCATTTTCTAGCCTGTGCAGTAAAATCGAATGGTCGATGGTGTCAAACGCTGCACTCAAGTCTAACCACATCATTACAGTCGAGTTTCTTCATCAGAGGGTATCAGAATGTCGTTTACAACCCGCGCTAGTGCCGTTTCTGTACTATGACCAGTGTGGAAACCAGACTGGAATTTCTCAAATAAATTGTGATGCATAACGTGTGGCTGATGCTGATTGGCGACTAATTTTTCTAGTATTCAATTTGAAATGGGTCTATAATTATTTAGTATGTGTGAGTCTACGTCTGACTTTTTAAGTAATGGTTTGATGGCTGACACTTTTAGAGCATCAGGTACTGTGCCATTCAATAATGAACTATTGAGGATGTTTAGAAGAGCCGCTGCAAGAACATCCATTGCACTTTTTACAAGTTCAGGGAACAGGTAGTGGGTTTCATTTTAGAAATTAAAGTTAAGACTTCCTGCTCAGTTACAGGATTAAAATGACTAAAGTACTGAATGCAATGTGAGGCAGGGTCTGCTAAGCTAGTATGAGGTTTGCACTGTGATGCGGAGATCTGGGATCATATATTTTTAATTTTTACATTGAAGAAGTTCATAAAGTCTGTACTGCTAATATCTGTTGGTATTTTGCACTTTAGATCTGAATTCTCATTTGTTAATTTAGCAACTGTTCTAATCAGTACCTGAGGATTTTTACTATTGCTATCTATTACTGTAGAATAGTAGTCTGAGCGAGCTTTAAAGAGAGCTTTTCTATCTTTTGTAACACTCTCTGTCCATGCACTCTGAAAGTGCTCCAGTTTTCGACTCTAATTTAAGAGCTCAAGTGTTCTCTTTAAACCCGGGAGAGTAAAGAGCACAGCTCTCATTCCTAAGGACACACACAGACAGTTCTGTGATGAATGGTAACTTTGACATTTTGTTGGTCTCCCACTAAACAGTTTGCTGAAGACAATGATCTGACTGCACTTGTAAGTCTTCATTTAAAATAAAAAAAAACAAAAAAACAATTGTGATCTTTTCATAAGCTGTTTTATTTCTTGTTTAGTTGAGAGGAACATTTGCATAAAAAAAAAATTGAGGATTAAGAGCTGGGAGAAAATAAGATGGAACCGTGAGGCTGAGCTTTGACGGAGTGCTCCAAGTTCACCGTTCACCGAGTCCCGGTCGATGCAAAGGACGATATGTTAGTAAGGAGAAACTTGACAGTATTCCTGAGAAGGTGGCTTAGTTGGGGCACCCAAAGTCGTGTAGGTGGTCAGTAGCCCCCTTAATATCTCTGCACGTCTTTTTGTATTTGGGGTCCTGGCATTCTTGGTTTGATGGCCACCACTCAATCCACGTCTCTGAGCCAAGGATGTAGGAAATCCTGAGGAGGAAAGACAAAGAAGGCCACCATGAAATAACAAGTCAGGGTCACACCATCATGAAGAAGGGTGCCCGCTGGCAGTAATCCTCTTCCAAGGACACTTAAAAAGGGGGGTCCAAGAATGCAGACCCCAGGCGAGACAGGAATCCCCCCATGATGCTCTTCTTAACACCTATGGGCTCACAGAACACCCAGTGGAAATGAGAACGTCCACCGACTGGCATTTTCTTTTCTCTAGACCTTAAGATGAGGCAGGTTCTAATTTTAGGCCATGGGGCTCGGACCACTGAGTGGACGGCTGACACACACAAGCTATGAAGAGTAAAGACTTTGCTGCCCAGTTACATCACTTTGACACCATTTGTGTGAAGTTCAACACCCATGGAAATAAGAAGCCCCTTCAATAGGAAGGATGTGTGTCCCCAAGCCAGGTGCCCCTCTGGAGTAACATGTGGGGGTCAAATAATCCCAATGCAATTTGGGGGACCACCCTGGTATGAGTACAAATGCTACAGCCTCATCAAATATCCCAGTGCAGATGAAACTTACTCTTGTCCTTTCTGCCACAGATCCTCCATTTTTCCCATTATCAGGTATTCCTTATTTGTTTCCAGATTCAAGGTTTTCCTACAGGAGCTGTGAGAGATGAAGACTCTTCTCTTCCCTTCAGGATTTTCATCGGTACCTGAGAGTGAAATCACACAAACAAAGGACGTGACCATCTGAGCGGAGGAATGGCGCGTCTCCCAGTGTCCCTTAGGCCTCCTGAAATCTGACAGTTTCTCCTGGCGACTCTGGAAACACATTGGGGTGAATCCACGAATGGCCGCCTGACGCAGTACAAGATAAAAGGTGCAGGCCACCATGCAGAGACGTAACATTCACTCCGCTCCTGTACAGAGTACTCAGTACTAAGAGAGTCAGAATGTGAATTGCAGCAAAAAGAGCTTAAACGTGGCACAACATCCTGATGTACTGAGCGGCACTTGGCATCACAGACTCTGCTGTGCCCTACGGTGTTGCCGAGTCCACGGTGGACACACGGCCAAGTAAGAAGTAAAGCAAGGACACCAGGCGGAGTACGGCAGTAAATGAGAGGCCTACCTTCTTTAATGACTGACACAACTTCCATTTTGTAGAAAGAGTACTCGGCCTCCTGGGTGGTCTCCAAGAGTCGGGTTCGGTACACTGCAGGGGCAAAGGTGACAGGAGTTAGACACACCAACAACAATCATGAGGACTGGCATCCAAAGCCGGGCATGTGGGTGCTGTTGTGGAGTTCTGTGTACATATATTGTGATGTGTGGCGCACTAGTGGCGAGTTCAGCTTTATTGTTCTCAAGACAAAGCATTTAGGGGGCTGTCACTCAGACACACGCAGCAGGGACGATGAGGCCATCGAATATTCGCTCCCTTCTCAGACCAAAAGAGCACAGACAGGAAGACAAGTGAGAAAGCGAATTCACAGCCAGGCCAGCGGCGGGTTTTAAACGTACCCTGCATCAACCAGCGGGCGACAGATGCGTCACGTGGGGAGCCTGCGGGTGCGAGCTTTCAGTGGCACTGGCAGCAGACAAGCAGTCCCTGCCTGTGTTAAGAGACCTGAGTGTCGACGTGCAGCGCAGCTGGGGGTCTCAGAAATGTCACAACACATATTGTAAGTGACTAGGAGGAGAGACGGGCTTCGCGACTGGGACGGAGGAAGATTTCTTTCCCAGCTGGGATGCCATAATGGAAGGATGGCAGGAAGGGAGACACAACCCAGCTGGGATGCCATGCAATCTTAGTCCCAGTGGGTTGGAGTGGGAGATGGTAGATGCCAGGAGCAGTTCATTCCCCCACACAACAGGTGGCAGTGGTCCTCTGGGCTGATCCCAGTTATGACACCTGCTGGATGGCAAGGGATTTGGAGTTCAGAAATGTGCAGACTGCTCCAGGCAACCAACGCAGTGACATCCGAAGCAGTCCCCAGTCCGGTTTAAAAAGAAGACCCCAGCGTCACCTTGAGGAATCAGAGAGTCAGGGGGCAGCAAGTGACACTCACCTGCAGGGCAGAAGGAGCACAAGAATCTGGTGGCTGTGTGTTCTGGCTGTGCTCACTGGAAATGGTGACAAATACTGGAAATGTGCATTTGTGGCTTGGGTCTCAGTGGCACCCCCTTGTGGTTACCATATATAAATTCATAGATGATGTAACTGATGTATTAGGAGAGGGGCGAGTGAACTCTCTGCTGTCCTTCAGCCACTCTGACTTATGTAGACACAGACATGACAGCTCAGGAGTCGTAAATCAGCCTGTAGACGGCCCTGCTTGTCACAGCCACACCATCTTACAGAGGAGGCTTACGGGAGAAGAAGTGGACTGGTGGGCCAATATTTAAGAATAAGTGGGATGTGCAGGACTGCAGTAACTACAGGGGGATAAAACTGATGAGCCACAGCATGAAGTTATGGGAAAGAGTAGTGGAAGCTCAGTTAAGAAGTGAGGTGATGATTAGTGAGCAGCAGGATGGTTTCATGCCAAGAAAGAGCACCACAGATGTGATGTTTGCTCTGAGGATGTTGATGGAGAAGTTTAGAGAAGGCCAGAAGGAGTTGCATTGCGTCTTTGTGGACCTGCAGAGAGCAGATGACAGGGTGACTGAGAGGAGCTGTGGTATTGTATGAGGAAGTCGGGAGTGGCAGAGAAGTACGTAAGAGTTGTACAGGATATGTACGAGGGAAGTGTGACCATGGTGAGGTCTGTGGTAAGAGTGACAGAGGTGGGATTACATCAGGGATAGGCTCTGAGCCCTTTCTTATTGTCAATGGTGATGGACAGGGTGACAGACGAGATTAGACAGGAGTCCCCGTGGACTATGAGGTTTGCTGATGACATTGTGATCTGCAGGCTGAGGAGACCCTGGAGAGGTGGAGATATGAGAGGAGAGAAATGAAGGTCAGTAGGAATAAAACAGAATACATGTGTGTGAATGAGAGGGAGGTCAGTGGAATGGTGAGGATGAGGGGAGTAGAGTTGGCGAAGGTGGAGGAGTTTAAATACTTGGCATCAACAGTACAGAGTAATGGGGAGTGTAGAAGAGAAATGAAGAAGAGAGTGCTGGCAGGGTGGAGTGGGTGGAGAAGAGTGTCAGGAGTGATTTGTGACAGGCAGGTATCAGCAAGAGTGAAAGGGAAGGTCTACAAGACGATAGTGAGACCAGCTATGTTATATGGGTTGGAGATGGTGGCACAGGAGACAGAGCTGGAGGTGGCAGAGTTAAAGATGCTAAGATTTGCACTGCGTGTGATGAGGATGGACAGGATCAGAAATGAGGACATTAGAGGGTCAGTTTAGGTTGGACGGTTTGGACACAAAGTCAGAGGGGGGAGATGGCGTTGGTTTGGACATGTGCAGAGGAGAGATGCTGAGTATAATCAGAGAAGGATGCTAAGGATAGAGCTGCCAGAGAAGAGGAGAAGAGGAAGGCCTAAGAGAAGATTTATGGATGTGATGAGAGAGGACATGCAGGTGATGGAGGTGACAGAGCAAGATGATGAAGAAGAAGATACTGTATTTGAGTAGACATATGTAGAAAGTGGTGGAGTTGTGACTTCTGTCCGCTGTACCTCCCCGTCGTTGTACTGCCCTGTGCTGCACACGTCTGAGAAGGGTTACTGAAACTGAAGTGCTGCTTTCACTTGTAATTAGAAGCTCACTAGTATCCATATACTGTATATTTTAAGGTCATTTGCATTGTCAGTTTTTGTAAAGCACATTTAGATCCGATGTATTTAATGTGCTCTCCAAATACATTTCTTGTTATTATTATCCTCGTTGTCTTGACTTCTCAAGGTCTAAAAGCTTCATGCCCACCTCTCAATGCCCGTCATGCCCTTTGGCACCTTCTAGTAAGATTTCCAGCCTTTCCTGATTCTTGGTGATTTGTTTTCCCCTCACATCCAATTCCTTGGTAGAAGTTTTCAAATTGCTGCCCACCCCCTGACTAATCTGCTCGTTTGCAGCATTGCCTTAAATTCTGAATGGATGTGCGGACACGTGCAAGCTCTCCATGCCCCTGGACATTTTCTTTCAGATATCACTGCCTCCACCTGACTTCTTGTTGTTTTCATGAGGTTCTGTTGTAATATCGCTGACTTCGTTAAGCCCCCTATGATTGTGAAAAGGGCACACCAAGCTCCAGGTGCTAGAGAGCGTCCATGAGACCCACACCTCCCTGGGCACCCCTGAGCCAAGGGTCAGGCTCTCTGTGCTGTAAGGCACAATCTGCACCACTAATCCCAGCATCCGGTTTTCAGGCTCTCTCTGGGTGGGCTGCGTTTCAGACCTTACCTTTAGCTTGAAGCCATTTATGTTGATTCAAAGCTAAGTTTGAGGATTGCTGCCGGTGTTTAGTATTCCACTCAGCCCACCGCAGAATAACGTAACGTAACCCCCCCAAGCTGGTAGGAGTTGAGCTGCAGGCTCCTTACCCATTGGAGACACTCAGCATGTGGCCCACGCTGTGCCCGCCTGCCTGCCCTTCATTCATACGTAAGTCTACTGGGCTTGTCGACGTGCTAACTGGTGAAAGTACAACACCAGAGATGCTGTTTCATGATAATAATGAACTCTTATGGATTGTCTAACGCTTAGGAGACAAACTGCCAACAGCGGCTGGCAGAAGATACTGAAGACGCCTTGGCTTGTCAAACATGTCTTATCCACATGGAGCAGAAGTACGAAAGTACTGTGTGTGATAACAAAACAGAGATTTCTGGAAACATGGACAGTAAGCTTCAACTTAGAAATATGGACAGAAAGAAACACACAAAACATAACAGTAGCAGAATTCAAACGACAAGAAAAGAACGTCCATCTGTACCGTAATCGACTCCCGCTTCACAGGCCACAGTCAGTCGGTCCTCCTCTCTCAGTCTCAGCTCGTTCTTTTTCAGCAGGCTGCAGTTTTCTACAAAGAAAAGAAAAAGTGAGAGACAATCAGGACCACCGTAGAGCTTTGGGGGGCTCAAGGGAGCACTGGAGAATGTGGGGGGGCTGCACATGCGCTCCTCTCGTGACACGCTGAATGAAGGACTGACTCAAATCTGAGAGCCAGTAGTGTAAAGTGTGCCAGCCTGCAGGATCTGAAAGCAGTCAGTGGATTACAAATAAAACAATCAATAAAAGTCAGCAAAGCGAGGGGCACACAGGGAGCGGAGTTGGCCGACTTCCTTATCCAGCGACTTAAGATGGCGACTGAGTGCCGTGAGCCTCTTCCTTCTCCCCTCCACTCTTAGAACATCAGCACGGCCTTCTGGAGTCACGTCAGGCGGGACGCTGAGTTAGCTGAATGCCGACAGCCTCACTCCCCCCACGTTACATTAAAAGGACAAGGTGTACCCTTGAGGGTTCTCTTATCTCTCGGCTGAGGGATCTTAAACTTTCACTCCCTTCAGATTTTATTTTGGACCTCTGAGCTCCCCATCTAAAGTGGAAACTCAAAGTGCAGCCACAACACTTTATGCCACTGTCAATTGAGGCCATTATCCATCCACCTATTATCCAACCCGTTATATCCTAACTACAGGGTCACGGGGGTCCGCTGGAGCCAATCTCAGCCAACACAGGGCACAAGGCAGGAAACAAACCACCGCAGTGAGGCCATTATTTATTACCTTTATGACTTGTTGGGTCTACAGGGCCTACATGTGCTTATCTGGGCAAAAAGACGCCAGCGATGGGCTTCACAATACAAAGACACAGAGAGAGTAATATCAGGTCCGACAATTCATGAATGTTTGTTACTCCCGAGAGACGGGCCTACATGACGAGGCAGCCTTCAGCCCCAGAGCCAGTGGGCGCCGCCACCATCACTAGATGACAGTCCAGCATGGAGCGTCTGCTAGCCGTGTAGTTATGTAACATAAAGGCTGTGTGATAGACGGCCGGGGACCTCGCCCAGTCGGGACGCCCTTTTGAGGAGAGGACCAGGGGAGTGGACATATCAACAACAGACACGAGAGGGCAGGCCCCCCTGGTTTGTATCAGGGCCACGGGTTTGGGGTTTAGAAGCCCGTGGCCATCACCAGAGGGGCGCCTGGGTCTGCAGCACTTCTTGATCGAGGGACACCTGGAGCACTTCTGGGTCGGGTAGAAAAGAGGCGACCGCAGTCCACTCGGGAAGCCGGAGTCGGGAGGAGGAAGACGAAGACGACGACAGAGCTTGTGGGAGAGGAGATGAGAGAAGAAAAGGACAGGACTGAGCATCGGGGCCACTTGGTGCACGGAGTACATTGTGGTGAGCTTCTGGACAGAGTAGTGATGTTGTGTCTCAGTGTCTGTCTGCTGATCTTCTTCAGCTGCAATAGTCAGTGACAATGATGGGATGGCAAACACATAGCAGGCCTATCTGTGTAAAGTCAGAGGAGCTGGTGCCACTGTCTGGTTCACTCTGTCTACTAACGTCTGGCCCATGAAGTGACTTGTATTAATCAGACTTGTGCACAGTTCCACTTTTCATTGAACGCAGACTTTATCACACGTGGAGTATTTACCTTCGGCACATCGGCATACTTGCTCTTGGCAGATTTTGCTGAGGAGCCCACTTTCTTTGTCTGGATGGTAGAATCTCTGGCAGCGTTTGTCTAGTAAAAAAAGAAAGAAACAGTGAAGAATTGCTTTTGCTGTTGCTGTGTGACACTAACAAATCATTCTGAGCTCCACATAAGCATCAGCTGAGGTCGGCTGATCATAACACGAGCACAAGAGGATCTCAAAGTTAGGCAGCCATTCTGGGCTCCTTTCCACTAAATGGCATAGAACTTGTGACCATCTCTTTATTAGGGCCCTGAACTGGAAAAAATCAGATACATCTGCTGGCACGATCCCATTCAACAAAGCGTTAAAGACGCTCGTGGTTGTTAGCGTGATGGGCTCCATTACTGCAGTGCTCAGGAAAAAGAGCTCATCTGGGCGTCCAGGTCTGAACGGGCCATGAGATCCTCCCCCAAACTATGCGACTCTCCAATTCCACCCAGGGGGGTAAACGTTAACATTATAGAAAGTTATTGTCTGTTTTTCACCTGCATTGTTATCAATCTTTAATTTAATATTATTTATTGTATCAGTATGCTGCTGCTGGAAAATGTGAATTTCCCATTGGGATTAATAAAGTATCTATCTATCTATCTAATTTTGCGATCCTGCCGACTACACTAAAATGAATATCTATCTATCTATCCTCCTGCAGCTGAGATGATTGGCCTCACTATGTGCAGGCTTCACGTTTTATGTTTTGTACCCACTGCTGCCAAGTCAGGATTCATCTAACCAAGGGGTTCATAAAATAGGAACATACCACACAGTATTTGTTACGGTGTGACTTAAGCAGTTTTGAACATTTCCTTGTGCCTTCACATGGTACCATCTAGAATGTGCAAGTTACATATGCTAACAACTGTAATTACGTTCATTTTGCCCGTTTCAGTTGTGGTTACAAAATGAGAGAGCAGAATGCTCACCACGTCACCCTGCACAGGTCAATGGACTCCCAAATTGTAAGAACGTTGCTTGGGTTGTGTTTGCTGTAAAAGAGCATTTGTTAACTAATATCCATGCCAATGTGACCCTGTGCTTCAGAGTGCCAGGCATTGGACTGCCAGTCCATTCAGGCATAATTCTGGTTGAAGAAAGCTGTAACTCTTCAAAATCTCGATGAGTGGCAGATGGGTCATTTATGGAGATTCAGTGAATACGAAGTGGTAGACGGGCACTAATACCCCAGAAAGGCGATTGGCAGCTTAATTTGAAATTGATCAAACAGCCTTTAAAATCAGAACGGATAGATTTCTCAAACTGTCGTATATACAGCTTCTCAGTCCCAAAAGGTCCCAAAATCAGTAGAGACTTTGTGTCGGGCCCAAGTGCTGTGGATAATCCCCAAATTCTATTACTTTCATGTCAAAGCGCTTTGTGTATATGTATATAAATATGAAGAACTAGTATTATTGTTACTATTATTACTAGGGGGCTTTGCTCGCCAATCCCTTTCCCCCCGCACCCCAAGGAGACGCGGCCGCTCCTCGGAAACCCCTCATTACCGGTGAGACAGTGGGAGTCAAATAACCATCGCCGTTCTACCTCCTCTTTGCTCGATCAGACGCTGGCTTGCTGCTGCTCCTGTGCGGCGTCATCGTCATTTTTAAAGTCGCTGCCTTGTCTGTCTTCTCCCCCAGACATCCTCAAACACTATTCCATCTCTTTTCGCTGTTCCGTTATTTCACCCGAGTGATGTTTTCTGTTTGTTTGCGCTCATGTGATCTTTACTCTCATTTTCTTGAGACTTTCGAATTTTCCGGCCTCCGTTATCTCTAACCTGCTCTGCATGTGTATCACGGGACTTGTGTCTGAAGGTTGCAAGTATGACGTGACCTGCCCGTGTCGCGGGACGTGAAAGTGTCTCTCTGTTTCTCTTCAAAAGATCAAAGTCTCGTCGCAAGCTTTTTTTTTTATAATAGAGAGATATGAATACAATTAAATTGACGTCTGTCTGTCTGTCACCATGTCACACACTACTGGGTAGGTAATTTGTTAGGACATTTGGGCAGCATGTTGAAGATGGTCCAGTTTAGAATGATGTGATTGAACAAAGTCACGGAGAAGGCGGCCAGTGAAGTCGTCACTCCGTCTTTCTTCAATCACCTCCTATACTGACATTGTGACCCGTGGGATGATGTTAATCACACTGACTGCTGTATGCGATGGGTTTGAAATGTTTTCCATCAAAATATACCTCACAAAAAATCAAAGCATCTGTTTTGCCAACATTTGTAGCAGTTCTTCATTTTACAAGACTGTAATCCAGATGAACTAAACCTCCGCGGCTCGGCCTTACCCATCTCGTAGTACTCATAGATGGTCACTCCTGCTGGCTGAATTAAGCCCACTTCATACATCTGGTGAACTTTAAAGGAGATAACATCCCAGCGTTTATTGGACACCTGTGAAAAGACGGAGCTCTTACTGGACACTTACTCTTTTAGGTAGCACTAAGAGGACACTTCAGCTCAAAGATGCTTTAAATATACAGTAGATGTACAGATTAAAAGGCACAGTCACAGTGCTTATCACAGTGCAAATGTCAAATCAGAATTCAGACTGCCAGGTCAGAGCTTTAGAGCTCCATCCATCCATCCTCTTCCGCTTATCTGAGGTCGGGTCGCGGGGGCAGCAGCTTGAGCAGAGATGCCCAGACTTCCCTCTCCCCGGCCACTTCTTCTAGCTCTTCCGGGAGAATCCCAAGGCGTTCCCAGGCCAGCCGAGAGACATAGTCCCTCCAGCCTGTCCTGGGTCTTCCCCGGGGCCTCCTCCCGGTTGGACGTGCCTGGAACACCTGACCAGGGAGGCGTCCAGGAGGCATCCTGATCAGATGCCCGAGCCACCTCATCTGACTCCTCTCGATGCGGAGGAGCAGCGGCTCTACTCTGAGCTTCTCACCCTATCTTTAAGGGAGAGCCCAGACACCCTGCGGAGGAAACTGATTTCAGCCGCTTGTATTCGCGATCTCGTTCTTTCGGTCACTACCTACAGCTCATGACCATAGGTGAGGGTAGGAACATAGATCGACTGGTAAACTGAGAGCTTCGCCTTGCGGCTCAGCTCCTTTTTCACCAAAACAGACTGATGCAGAGCCCTCATCACTGTGGATGCCGCACCGATCCGCCTGTCGATCTCACGCTCCATTCTTCCCTCACTCGTGAACAAGACCCCGAGATACTTGACCTCCTCCACTTGAGGCAGGATCTCGCTCCCAACCCTGAGAGGGCACTCCACCCTTTTCCGGCTGAGGACCATGGTCTTGGATTTGGAGGTGCTGATTCCCATCCCAGCCGCTTCACACTCAGCTGCGAACCGATCCAGAGAGAGCTGAAGATCACGGCCTGATGAAGCAAACAAGACATCTGCAAAAGGCAGTGACCCAATCCTGAGTCCACCAAGCCGGACCCCCTCAACACCCTGGCTGTGCCTAGAAACTGTCCATAAAAGTTATGAACAGAATCGGTGACAAAGGGCAGCCCTGGCGGAGCTTTTGATCTGCAAAAGGGAATTAAGTGGTTGCCACATTTCAAAGTCTGGTTTCTGGTTACTTAAATTAACTAAACGTATTGACAGAAACAAAACAGTCGCTCTTTCAGGGTCTTTTGAATTTACTGCTGTCTAATGCACTAAATGTACGGGGTCCATAGTGGAACCAAACCTCTCATAAAAGTTGGGAAACTATGAGGATTTGCATTTATCTTGACGTAAGTTTAGGGCGTCAGGGACAAATCCAGGCCTGCCAATCCAACACAAGTGACGACACACAAAGGAGTTACCTTGTCCAGGTACAGGATGAGAGACGCTTTGTTAGAAAGGGCCTTGTCCACCTCAAACTTTTGAATGTATTTGTCCACTCCATTCGCCAGCTGTGGTGTAACAAACAAAATAGATTCCTTTAAATGACAAATATTTTCCATAATGAGGTAAGCCACACTAGAGACGTAACTGAAATTACCTTTCCAAGGTCGGCTTGGTCAGCAATGAAGCCCGTCAGCATCGTGATGTCAAGAATGGACATCGTGGCGTCCCTTTCACCTTGATACCTGAAATCAACAAAGGGTCAAATAGCAAAAATAGCAAAATGGCGGTTTTCAGGTATTTGTAGCAAGATCACTCTTAGCGACTCTGAAGTCCAACTCCAAAGATGTTACCTTTAGTCAAAAACAGAGAAGAGACAAACACGCTGGGTCTTCAAAATCATTACAGGCATCGATTTACAAAGGAGATCCGGCAAACCAAAAAGGCCAATCACGTACCGAGGACACCTAGTGGCGACCAGTGGGAAGTGCATTTAAGACTGAAGCTAGGAGGCACTTTACACAAAGAATTGTGGGAATCTACTGAGACGTGTCGATGAAGCTGAAACTGAGACCATCTCTGGATGAGATACTGGGAGAGCGGAGCTGCTAGCTAAACAAACGAGCGGCAAATGGGTGCAATGGTCTCCTCTCGTTTGTCAAATTTCTTCTGTTCCTGTGTAGCCGTAGTGGCCGAGGTGTTAAGATTAGAAGCCTTCATTGTCATTAGAGCATGAATAATGAAGTTACAGAGCAGCTACTCCATTTCAGATGTAATAAAAAAAAATGTAAACAAGTAACGGTAAAGTGTTAGAATATAAAAACTGAAAAAAGAATATAAAGAATACTAATTAATTGGGGCGGCACGGTGGCGTAGTAGGTAGCGCTGCTGCCTCGCAGTAAGGAGACCCGTCTGGGTTCGCTTCCCGGGTCCTCCCTGCATGGACTTGGCATGTTCTCCCTCCTCGTGTCTGCGTGGGTTTCCTCCCACAGTCCAAAGACATGCAGGTGCATTGACGTGTGTGTGTGCCCTGCGGTGGACTGGCGCCCTGCCCGGGGTTTGTTCCCTGCCTTGTGCCCTGTGTTGGCTGGGATTGGCGTGACCCTGTAGTTAGGATACAGCGGGTTGGATAATGACTGAGTGACTGATTAACAGGAGTTAAGTAAATGTGCTATTACCAAAACAGGAATATTAAAAAGACTTCTGGCTAAGCCTCAATCAGTGAACCTTTGGGTGACACCCAAGTGAGTTGCTCGTCTGCCATCGATAGCTGCAACTGTAAAGAACCGTGAACTTGTGTTTATTCCAGCTCGTTAAATGTTATATCAAGTCAATTTGAAATGTGGCCGCCGCACAGCCCTAACAGAGCAAACACGCAAGTCACTTGGAAGTCACGAGGCGAGCCGTACAGGCGGCAGTGTGGCGTGCGTTTGAGGGCTCCGAGTTGGGCGCCATTGAGTGGAGCGAAGCCCTCGTCTCTCCTCGCCTTGCCCAGCATTACAGCAGCAGCAACATCATTTATTACTACAGCAAATGACGGAGCTCAAAGTGCTTTACAAGATGAAGAAAGAGAGAGAAAAGAAAAATATGAAAATTAGATTAGGCAAATACTAATTAACAAAATCTGCAGGGGCTCCGCGGCCTCGAGACCACCAGGCCCCCACTGAGCTCACTTCCTAACAGCTCTTCTCCCTGCTGTGATTTTTATTGAGCGCACTTTAAAGAGCTCAGCACAGTGCCCACCGTGACAATGAGGACTTTGTTCTGCCAGTTTCATAAAGCCCAGTTTGAGGTCAGTGCCAATGCACCACCACTGTAGATGTTAAATATCAACTTAGCATTTCTAGATGGACAAATACTGCAACACTGCTCTGGTCCTTTACCTGGAAACAAAGACAATCACCGACGTGAGTGTGAATGAATTCACAGCCAAATGAAGGTCTTGAAGTCTAAAAGTGGCAAACAAATGAAAGGCGCAGCACTGAAAGTGTCTCTTCGGGGTGAAGGTGGCACCTTAATGGCAGCGGTTACTCCGCTCAGCCTTTTCTTGATGTGCAGTATATTTGTGGCGTATTACGTCTCTTCAGACGGTCGATGTTTTCAGCATCGGCTCCACCTGAGAGCAGCTTATCATACGAGTACGGCCGTTGTATTTGTCAGCACACAGAGAGCTGATAGACGCCAAGTAATGTGACGGTCACAGTGCTGGCGTTGGCACATTTCTACTTGTCGCTAATCTCAATATTTCTGGAGTTGTGGAGAATTAGAAATAAAAAAAAGAACGAGTTTTACTTACGTCATTCTGGCGGTGAGTTTAAATGTTCGTATGGCTCCTTCAGGCTTCTTAGCTAGAAGTCAGAGAATAGAATTATTATTACCATTAAATTCCACGCGGTGTCCCTGACGTGTGACTGCCACATGAATAACGTCTACGCGTCACGCCTTCCTCTTGTATTTCAAGGGACGGTAAACAGTAATGGAATCGTCGGCGCCATTCCTCTCTCGCATTGTTAGGACTGCAGTTTGATTCTGATGGGCAGAATGTCCTGGCTGAAGTCTGCGCGGTTGTCCTGAGGGTTTTGTCCAATCAGTCAAGACCCCCCCCCCAAAAAAAACAGTGAACAGAATCGACAAGTCAAACAAAGAAAACAGTTTGGTGGATTACATAATCAACGTCCGATTAGATTAACGACAAAGACAAAGGCCATCAATGATCTAAAGACCTTTGGTTTTATAATAATGATGTCAACAGACGTGGGGTTCAGGGGTCTGACAAGGAGCCAGGAGTTCTTACAACGCACCATTTGGAACTTCTTCCATCAACACATCCAGCTCAAACTTCTTGCATTCTGTCTTGTTCTGTTCCACCAGAGCATAGTAGATACTCATCACCTGCAGAAGAAAAGGTTTAGACGTTTATCACGTATTCTTTATATTCGGATAAAGTCTAGGAGTCTACGAGTGTGCAGGAGGACAGGCCTGCCAGATGGAACTTCATCTGCACATGCGATGGCTTTGGTGACTTTAGTGACATACTTACTGACATTGCTCCCTGGCCAGTTCCTTTTGCAGAAACGGAGATGTCCTTGTCAATATTTGCCTAAATGTAAAAGACATGTTTATTTCTCTCAGCGTTTCATATGAGCTTTTCCAGCTAATGCAGCACACAATACAACATCTAAGACTTTACAACATGTCTACTTAATGAAGAGCTCCAGTAACATTTCGGAGAGCTGTGACTACACTCAGAATGAAACCCAACACAGCATAAGATTCTCAGTTACTCCAACGTGGTGAACACTCAACCACCATGTCTGCTTAAGAAGGAGAATTGTTTAAAATTAGAAAAAGGAAAATGAGCAGGCAGGCCGTCTATTATTCTAAAATCACTAAATTCCAGGCCTGTCCAACCAGGAGGGAGTCTCCAGGTAGATTAAGGACGCGCTGGAGGGACTGTATCTCTCGGCCGGCCTGAGAAGGCCTCAGATCCCCACCGGAGGAGTTGCAGAAGGTGGCAGGAAAAAGGGACATCTGGGACTTTTGGCTCAGACTGCTGCCCTTACTGTCCAGAGCCAGATAAGCAGCAGAAAATGGACAGAAAAATGAGAAAATACATTACGTTAAAATCCTGGGAGGCAACACACACAACTCAGCACTGCTACTCACGAGAGACACAAAAATACAAGTAATTACGCTTTCTGTATAATACGCTCAGTTTCATGAAGGTCAGTTTATCTGTAATTGTGTTCCTCACCAAGCACAAGCCCAGAGCGCCTCAGTTCTCACTACGACCACACCGTGCACATTGTCCATCTCTGTGTCCTGGGCTCATCTCATCTCAGCTCATCTCTCTTGTCCCTCAACCCTCTGCAGTTCACATACCAGGAGAAGGTGGGAGTGGAGTATGCCATCATCTACAGTACATGCTACACTGATCACTCTCCCACTTGGACAGAGGCAGTGGTGCTGTAAGAATTATGTTTCTGGACTTCTCTAGCGCCTTCAACACCATCCAACCTCTGCTCCTCAGGGACAAGCTGACAGAGATGGGATTAGATTCATACCTGGTGGCATGGATCGTGGACTATCTTACAGACAGACCTCAGTATGTGTGTCTCAGGAACTGCAGGTCTGACATTGTGGTCAGCAACACAGGAGCGCCACAGGGGACTGAACTTTCTCCGGTCCTGTTCAGCCTATATACATCAGACTTCCAATACACCTTGGAGTCCTGCCACGTGCAAAAGTTCACTGATGACACTGCTATCATGGGCTGCATCAAGAATGGGCTGGAGGAGGAGTATAGGGACCTAATCAATGTCTTTGTTAAATGGTGCGACTCAAACCACCTACAACTGAACACCAGCAAAACCAAGGAGCTGGTGGTGGATTTTAGGAGGACCAGGCCCCTCATGGACCCCGTGATCATCAGAGGTGACTCTGTGCAGATGGTGCAGACCTATAAATATCTGGGAGTGCAGCTGGATGATAAACTGGACTGGACTGCCAATACTGATGCTCTGTGTAAGAAAGGACAGAGCCGGCTCTACTTACTTAGAAGGCTGGCTTCCTTCAACATCTGCAATAAGATGCTGCAGATGTTCTATCAGACGGTTGTGGCGAGCGCCCTCTTCTATACGGTGGTGTGCTGGGGAGGCAGCATTAAGAAGAAGGACGCCTCACGCCTGGACAAACTGGTGAGGAAGGCAGGCTCTATTGTAGGCACAGAGCTGGACAGTTTAACATCTGTGGCAGAGCGACGGGCGCTGAGCAGACTCCTGTCAATCACGGAGAATCCACTGGAGCCACTAAACGGTGTCATCTCCAGACAGAAGAGCAGCTTCAGCGACAGACTGCTGTCACCGTCCTGCTCACTGATAGACTGAGAAGATCGTTCCTCACCCACACTATGTGACTCTTCAATTCCACCCGGGGGGGTAAACGTTAACATTATTCAAAGTTATTGTCTGTCTGTATACCTGCATTATTATCACTCTTTAATTTAATATTGTTATTATCAGTATGCTGCTGCTGGAGTATGAGAATTAATAAAGTATCTATCTATCTATCATATAGCACCTTTCACTCTATCTATCTATTGCCGACTTCATGTTCCAAACACAGGCCAGTGACATTCAGTGTTATACATTATTAAATCCTGAAATCATTCCAGCCATTTACACATTTAAGATTTGTCCTAATGTATCTGGGAACTTTGCCAATGTGAACTGGCTTGTTTGGACATTCTGCCAAAGTGTTGGCAGGCAAGACAGGTGGGTAGACAGAGTCTGAAAAGTGGCGTTTCAGATAAATATTTATGGACAGGCCAAGTGAAAAAATACAAATGTACGCCAAACACTGCAGATAAAAGAACCCGAGCAAATTGTCACAAAGCACAGAAAACTAAGAACAAAAAGTAGGAGCTCTTTTGCAGCCCAGCACTTTGGTTTTGAGCGTCAAGGCAAGCGGCATTTACCTTTTCTGATCGTGCAAGGAAGGCATTCGCCTTGTTGATTTTCCATTTAGTAGGCTTGGAGCGTCCAGATACGGTCAGCTCGACGTCCAGGTCAATATCCCGGTACTCTGGCACTGCAGTCATGTATTCAGCCATTGCTTGAAACACGATGATGGTGGCCTGAATGAGAGACAGGTGAGCACACTAGTAACCATGTGGGCTTCATACTATTAATCTGAAGAGCAGCAGAACATCTCCATGAAATACCTGAGTCGACTCAAATCCACCTCCATAAAACCTTTGTTCTGTCAGCCATCTCACGATATCTCCAGATCGGTCATACTGCCCAATTCTCACAGAGGCCAGAAGGGCGTAGGCAGTGGCTTCAAGAGTGAAGAGACGAGAGCCTCCATCCCAGTTGGTTTTATCTGCAACACAAAAGGAAACAGCTCAGTGGTGAGGGAGTGTGACGAGACCTGTCTGGGCTTCAGCGTGTGTGTGCGTGTGGGTGGGTGGGTGTCCTTCAGGCCCATAGTGTTGATAAAAGAAGAGCTGGGTCTCTCCGATGTGCTCTGATGGAAAGTGCCAGCCAGTGTTCACCATAATAAGCACCAAGTTATTTAAATCGTTTTGATGGTAATTTGAACTTGCAAAGTCTCTACTCCCTCAAGGAGAATGGCCTGATTTGGGAGAGGTCTCTTAGATGAACTGATCTCACATCACACGAGTGTTTATCAAATCACTTACTGAAAGTGTGTGCCGACATGAGGAGATGTTACACAAGCCAGCATCAGCACTGAAATCCTCGACATTCTCTGTGGGACAGGACTCAAGCTGTGAACAGTGACCTCCAGTGTCACATGTGATGACAATACGCCACCCTCACGTCATGTGAGGCTTTGTTAACTGCTTATCCATCAGATGATGTTGAACTGAGAACTATTCTCCATCCTCGAAGGGCATTATTTGGAGTAACAGAAGGACATTATGGAAGGACAGATCAGTTGGGATATCCTACATTATGCCGCTCGGGCATTCGCCTGGCCGTCCTCAACTGAAGAGTTGTAAACCAACCTCCATAACTCAGGGGGAAGGTGACGTCCTTTATTATTCTGTTTTTTATGGGGGACAGTCAAAGGCCTTTCAGGAATTTAGTGGTAGACTTTATGAATGCCAGTCTAACATGAACACGATGGACCTCTTCTTAATCTCTCTTGTATCTCCATGCATATCTCCATGTATAAAAAGAATGACCTCGTATATTTCTTTGACTTTTGATAAGTGCGACTTCATTTCATTTCAAACATTACCAGGGGGCTTCGCTCGCCTACCCCCTGGGCCTGCGCTCTGCACTAAGCCTCTTTGCGGTTCTGTCACTCGCGTATGGGGAGGCGGATGTCCAATTTAAACAGATTTTTATTCTTACATGTGCATCAATGCAACGTATAACTGCATTTCGTTTCTTTCTCTCTATTAAATAAAACGACTTTTTCAAATGTTTGTCCCTGTGATTTGTTAATTGCCATAGCAACAGCTATTCTAACGGGAAACTGTCAACGTTTTAATCCGAATGGCGTATCCAGATCTCAGGTTATCTGTGTTTGGACTTATGGGTTTGTATCCACTATTGGCTGTAGAATTTCTAATATGTCTGATCGCTTAACTCTTTCGATTCTGCGCTGCCTCACATCTCCGTGATCATAAATATTCACCTGACTGAATTTGATATTAAACTTGTCGTAGCTTTAACACAAATTCTCATAGCGTATGGTACTGAATTGTGTAAATCTACGTTTTGTACATTGAATGATGCGAACGCATACAGATTAGTGTTGATTTGGATATTTCGCCTGAAGTGTTTGTGGACTTCACTTTCACCAAATAACAAATCTTTGAATTGTCGCAGATACGCCTCTTCATTGCTAAGACAAACGACTTTTCCCAGATGGCAACACAAATTAGACGATCTACAAGGCTCTGACTTAAAGTTTAAAGCTGAACAGTCTAGATAGATAGATAGATAGCGTAGTTGGCAGGATTACATAGTATAGTTGGCAGGATTAGATAGATAGATAGATAGATAGATAGATAGATAGATAGATAGATAGATAGATAGATAGATAGATAGATAGATAGATAGATAGATAGATAGATAGATAGATACTTTATTAATCCCAAGGGAAAATTCACAAATTTACATACATACATATCTACATACTCCTGTCATATCGCTTATATCCAAATATATCGATCCCTTTTTGCTGTTCCGTTATTTCACCAAGTAATATTTTCTGTTTATTCAGTTTTTTGAGACTTTCGAATCTTAGTACTTTCATCATCTCTAACCTGCTCTGCGTGTATCGCACCAACGTTTTTGTGCCTCTTTACGACGTTCTACTTTGTCTTTTCATCTCCTACTGTTTGTCTTTAATTTCTTGGACCCGTTAGGTTCTCAATTCTTCTCTTGTCACAAAGTCTCGTCTCGTGGGATGTGAAATTACATCTCTCGTCTCGTCCCAAGACTTTTTATATACCAGAGAGATATCCTGAATGTTGTGTTGATTGTGCTTTGTCTGTTCGGTAGGCAGGACGTCACTTCAGCTGGAATTCGCGATCCTTAGAGTTGAACTCCCACTAAGGCTCCAGTGACATTCAGGGCTGGGATTTTTCCACAAACTCGTATGTACGATCCGCACAAGCCTTCATCCCAAATGATAAAGCAGCTCTTCTGTTATTTGGGCTCATCTTATTCTGTGCTCAAGACAACAGGCCGTTTGCAAAGCTGTGCTGTCCGAGTCCACAAAAGGATCCTTGGAAGCAGGCCCACCTATTGGAGGTCTGCAGCTTTCTACTGAGCAGAATACAAAGCCCACAAAGTCTGATTTTTCCCCACCGTATCCAAGGCATGATGACCACAATGGAGCACCCAAGAAAGCAAAGAGCTGCGCTCACCTTACGTAACACTGAGGGCGGCTGAGGTCGAAGGAGCCCAAAATGTCACCATTGCACTGTACTGTGACTGTCCTGATACCCGCTCAATACCACACACACAATACCGTATTGATTGTCTCTAACTGACTCTCTGTGAAATAATAAGGATTTAGGTCCAGGCAATCTGCTGAAAGAAGAAATACGTCACTAGGCCTCTGACCGGCATCGAGTTGTGACACACTTACCTGCCGAGGCAAACCTCATTAAAATAGGATCCTGATGTTTCCGGCCACACAAAGCCAATGCATAGGAAGTGATGGCCACCGTGTAGGGCTTTTGCAGGGTCAGAAGACGCCGATCCAGGAAACTTGCTGCCTTTTCTACGCTTTCCTCCAAGCTCTAAAATAAAAAATAAAGAACAATGAAAGAGCCAATCAGAGTTCATCGTGCGGTGACACATGCGAGCCTTTGTCACCATTGAGTACTTGTGTTCCTTAGACCTCATGGAATGAGCTACAAAAGCAATAAAAAAGGTTTCTTCAGGACCGCAAATAAGAAACACTTAGCCACCATGACACACGGTAACGTGAGACCCAGCAGCAGCACAGCATGCCAATCGAAAAGCTGGAGGAAAAGTCTAGAAAGACAACGGCTTGATTTATTATTATCAGCATTTGGATGGATTTGGCCATCAGCCTCAGCATTTTGATCAGCTTGCCATTTTTCAAACTACTCATCCATTTCAGCCTGGGTGGGTGTGGGATGGGTGTGGGGGGGCAAAGCCCACCCTGGCAGGAGTGGCCACAAGGCAAGAAACAGTGCTGGACAGTCCACCACAGGGCCCACTCACATTCACACTCGGACCAGTTTGGAAGACGAGGAGGTCAGCCTTATTGTTCTCTTTGTAAGCAGCTTATGTGGTTCAGGGCCGCAGCACCGAGTCCAAGGCAGACCCCTCGTGGACCACATGCTGCGGGAGTGTGTGTGAGGTTTTAAAATTATTCTTACTTTGTGATGCTGCTGAACGTTGAGTTCGCCTTTTCAAGCCCACAGGGTACGTTTTTACAGGCGTGTGTTGGTAGGTGGTCTGTTCTTGGGCAGAAAAGCCAACTCCCGTTGCAAACTAATCGTTTTTGCATAATAATTTTGAATTCTGGGTATTGTACTTAACTGTGTAGAAGTGAATGCTGGTTCTACTACATAAACATGATTCATATGTTAGTGGTGTGGTACGTAATTAGTGGAGACTAACTGGATTTCCACCAAATGTCCTCATTACTCACCAAAGCATGTGTGACTTAACTGGTTTCATTTTGGGTGGCACTTCACTTAAAACATCTTTCTGAGCCTCTGATCTGAAGGAATTGGGGTAAGAGTGTCATGATGTTGGGACCAGAGTCACCTGTCCATCCATCAACAGAGCTGCCTGCTGACCCTGGCAGGAAACACGGGGGCTCTAGCTCAGAGGTTTAGGCTGTGACCTTCTGTGATGTCGGTTACCTAATGTCACATACCAAACAGCTCAGGCCAATTAATCCACAACCAGGTTTGATTTTGACTTTTGTTGTCGGAGCCACCAGTGAATGCTCATCTGGAAGTAGAATACAAGGAATAAGGAGTGCTGGTGTGTGGGATCTCACAAACAGGAGATAAGCGCATCGGTCTTGATGTCTTGTTTTACGTACCACAAAAGCAAAAATGGCCGAGCTACAGTAGCTGTAGATGTTAACTCTTCATACAGCTCCGACTCTGTCAGCCACCAGACTTCATCTGGAGTGGCATTGGGAAGCAGCGACATCCACGGCTGCAAAATCCAACACTGACAAGTCGGAGAGACTCCAGAGCCAAGCCATAAGAATGACAGCAGGAGCCTTGTGCAGCACACGTACCACGAGACCAGAAGGTGGAAGGTCGCTGACCCAGGCAGCAAAATTCAAACACAAAGAGAAACACCCTATGGGCGAACTGATGAGCGAGCCAACCAATGGGAGACTCAAAAAGCTACAGTTTCATTCATGAGAGGAGAGACCCTTAGCTGTTGGAACACATGCCTCCAAAAAGCAATGACCGCATCTGTTCCTTCCAGGAAAAGACTGAACTTTCCAACTGCCATTCCAGATGTCCCAGGCACTGAAGAGAAAGGAACATAATGTGATCCTGAGAGGAAATCACTGGCCGCGGAGCACATTCAGTGGACGCACGCCTATACAGACGGGTCTGTGGCCAAAGCAACAAAAGACGGAGGGTTAGGAGTGCACTTTGAGACTGCTGGACACAAGACCTTCATCCTCATTGCAACATTACAGTGCATAAGGAAAAGAAAACTCAAACCAGAGGGAACAGTCCCAGTTACAGAAAATTTACACTCAAGAAAGTAAATGTGTCCACTCGGATGTGGTTGACATTTCTGACCCAATGATGACCTGAATATCTAAGAGGCTTGGGTTTTCTGTTCTACTGATATCCAGCAATTCCTTGAGATGGACACCACTGACCTAACCGCTGCGCTTAGTGCACATGCGTAATCAGATGCAGAACTGCCTTAAAATACCCAGGTACCCATTTCGTTAGCATCTTACCCAACAGAGGAGTGAAACGTTCGATTTTCAAAAGGAGGACATCTGCATTGCAACTCGACTCACCTGGACTTGAGTTCTGCAGATTTCTTGGGATTCGGCCAAAGCAATGAGGACGAAAGCTGTGAGAGTGGCATCAGATTCTGAATTTCGTAGTCCTCCCTGTTGAGAGAGTTAAATGCATATGAGAGAAATCAAATTGAAGATGCCTGCTCCTCAGAGGGCTGGATCTTGAAGTTATTATGTTTAACAATCCAATCAGTAATGTCGCACTCATCTAAGCGTCAGCACCCTTCTGTGGTCAAGGTGTCAAGGTTTCCACTCATGTCAGCTTCGATGCGCTTCTCCTTAAATTCCACTAAAGTCCTCAGGTGCGTGATTTGCTATTTAGTTGAAGGAATTCTGCTGACTTTGAGGATCTGAAGACCTGCGTGAAGTCTCCATGTTACCTGCGCTGCTCAGGACTCGAGATGTTTAACAGCGCGAGCCTCTCAGAGTAGGACGTGATTGGCTGCTCTGAACACCTTTGAGGGCTGCGGGGTCTTTCTTTGTGGAGGACGACACACAGGACCACTGGTGCAGTCCCTTGAGGCACCGGGCCTCTGAACAGAACAGATTCTGATTTATATTACGCACTTTTCATGAAATTGCCTAATGTCTTAAAGACTTAATCATTTATTGAGCAATGAAAATATTGCAGTAATGTAAATCTGTAAATGTTTTGTAGAGGTTGTTTCTTTTAAATTTCTATTCTTGTGCCTTGATGAGAAATAAGGCTTGATCAGAAAATGTTTGAATGAGAAAAGCCGAGGGTCTGAAACCAAAAAGCAGGCAAGGCGAGTTACCAAACAGGCCAAAGGAATAGGCGTCTACGCTAAAAGAAATATCAAAAATCAAAGTGCAAAAAAATGTGGCAAACCAGTGGTCCGAGTCAAAAAGGTCTAAAATACAAAAGGCAACGCAAGCCAAGAGTCAATTTGTGATTATCCTCAAGCCAGGATACGAGGCTGCCATCTTTAATAGGCAGGAGGGGAAGACGAGATACAACATGTGACTGTCTCTGTGTCACGTGAGCGACAAAGGCCACCACCATCATGAACAATATGGCCGGGCCAAGGATCAAGACACACAAAATGGTGGTGTCTGTGAAAAAAACAAGATAAAAAACGAAAAAAGAAATACAATTAGAAATCTACTGTAACGTACGGCAAAAAGGGCCATGGCTTCCTGATAAGTGTCAGCCATTTTGTATTTATAATTCACGATCATTTCTCCTAAATGAGCCCATCTGCACTTTTCTACACCAAACTCCATTTCTCAAGGGACTGTTTGCTTCTTTTTGAATTTCTTTTGCTGCCTCCTCAATATTTGCTATTCTTCAAAACTTGACGTCATCTGCAGACTTCCGATATTTTCTAAATATGTCAGAATCTGTGTCATACAAGCGACAGTCCAGTGGTGGTCTCCTCTTAGCTGTACTCTTTGTCTCCGACGCATTAACGAACGTCACGTCGGCTGTCAAAGGAGTCAAGCTTCAGAATCATCCGTGGGTCCTGAACTTTCTCGATTTTGAAAAATCAAAAGTAGATAGATAGATAGATAGATAGATAGATAGATAGATAGATAGATAGATAGATAGATAGATAGATAGATAGATAGATAGATAGATAGATAGTTTATTAATTAAGTAAATGACGCTGTATACTTTGCTTTTGTCTGCTACTACAGTTACCCGTTCAAAACAGTACATTAGATTAGTTCAGCAAGATCTTCCTTTCATAAGCCTAAGCTGTCTGTTATTTTATCTTCTAATAATATTTTGCATTGGGATTTGAAGATTTTCCCTTGATAACATACCACCATTTCTCCATGATACACAGGGGCGTCCTCCTTGAAGGTTCCATCAGCTTGCTGCTTGTTAAGAATGAGCCACTTGACGGCACCACAGAGCACTTTGTCGTCTATTGATATCAGAGAGTAGGCCATAGCAAACACCTTAGCCACATAGGCTGTCAACCTGGATAGAAGAGATACGTCTGCAGCTTGTCACATGTCACAAACAACTGGAAGTGCATTCATCAAAATCTCGACTAGGATTTGTGCTATTTGTGTAGACAACTTATGAAGAGAAGAAACCCACGGCATTCTGGTCTCAATTTACAGCACCAACAGGAACAGCAATCAGGCAGCACTGACGACATTTTAATTGTTGTTTTGACTCAGTGGCTTCAAAGGAAAAGCGCAATATAAAACGGAGAGTCACCAATGTAATCATGTACAAACACTGAGGAAGAGCTTTAACAGAGTATTCTGCATACAATCCCCTCTTCATAATCACATCACTTTAGTCAACTCCTTACGTTTTCAGACTTGATTCTCTAGTGTAACGCATGTCTGTCTTTAAACACTGCGCTGTCTCATTTCCTAATCTTCAGCACAAAGTATTTCATTATCGTACACCACACTGCTGTCCACATGGTGCTCATAGTGATCTCCGTTTAGCCTCATCGTTCATCACGTTTGGTGTGGATGCTAATGTGAGTGATGCAATGAGATCTTAATCGGTAATATTTAACAACTAAGATATTACCAGGTACTCGAAGGACTTGTGATCCATGCACCATATGAGTTGTCAGTCTTCCGGAATGCCAGCTCCTGCGTGTAACCTAAAGACCGGGGGGACACCAAAAAAACTTTGGGTGAAAAGCACATAACAGCACATGTAAGGTTAAGGGGATAAATAAACAACCAACCATCCATCCATCATCCAACCCGCTATATCCTAAGTACAGGGTCATGGGGGTCTGCTGGAGCCAATCCCAGCTAACACAGGGCACAAGGCAGGAAACAAACCCTGGGCAGGGCGATTAATAAGCATATAATTATTAATAACAATATTGTCAGCTGAGAAACAGTTCACAAGTATGGATTCAGATCTTTAAGGACGTATTTGAGAAACTGAGCAGAGCTGGGGATCCTGATGCGCCAGGAGGTTCTCCACCAAACCACCGGCAACAGGGGAGTAAATGCATTTAAAAAGAGACAATACTGTTTTAATTATTACATACAGTAGCCAATGAAAAAAGGCAACCTGAAATGAAACCAAACTGTAAAGCAAAGTATACCCGGCCATGCCACAATTCTATCTTCTATTCTATATGATGCAACTATGCAGCGATTCGACCACAAGTCTCCAAGAGCGTTCCCTGCTGGATCTTTCTGGAAGCTTCAGCACCGGGGATTAGCATTTTGTGGAAGGCCATGGAGTTTAAAAGTCACAGTGGAGGCGAGCGGAGCAGTAAGGTGGCTCACGAGTGACAGGGAGAGCGCAGCTTTGCATTGCTCAGAGCAGCCATTGGAGTTCTCCTTTAGCTTACACTTCAGGGAAATCCAGAGGCCCCAGTTGTGTGGCTGACCGCTGGCAGTGACTGAACAAGGATGATGGCATAATAGTCAGAAAGGGCACAAAGGTGCCGAGGTAGCGACATCTATCAGTAAATTCAAACCGCGTACCCACTGCAGACAGCAGCCTTACCTTGACCGATGTATTTGATGGCCTCTGCCCGTCGTTGTAAGCTCACTTGCTCCCACTGGTCAGTCTTGTCCAGATAATGAGTTGCAATGACAGGTGGTGTCATTGTTATCATATTCTGCTCTCCACAGCCATACGGCACTCGGATCAGGTTAGCCAAGTTGCTCCCACTAATGGCGCTCTCCACGGTTTCTGCCAGGAGGTTACCTGTTCAACAATACGAACGATGAGAGTCCACTGTGGGCACAATCACAGAACACGGGCCACTGGCTGTTTTGAACACTTACCTGTTACAGCGATGAATGTCTGAGCTTCTGTGTCGGGAACTATTGATCGTACGTCCACTTTGGGAATAAACTCATTTTGTACTCCACCTGTAAAAGGGAGCAAACTCTGAGAATCCCATTTGCTCTTAGCATCAGAAACGTATGGCGCTGAGAGATCTCACTGCGTCTCGCATACAACGGCAGCCCAAATGAACAGCGACATGCAACATACACGATTCATTGAGATGCACATGGAGACTTCAAGGTCAACTGGAGCCCCACTGCCAGCTCTTGGGCCGTCCACTGGACATACCTGTGAATAGGATACGGTCAGGCGTTCCCCCCCATCGTGAGACTGAAGCCTCGGTGCTTCTACGTTTGATTCCTTCAGAGCAGGGAAAGCAGCAGTGGGGCCAACTGTCAAAGGAGCTGCCAACTCTGTTAGGCCAATGTGCCACCCAGAGTGCCTACAGCACTGACAGCTGTGGTCAGGGCACAATACAGGAGGCAGAGCTCCTGCCAACTCCTGGCACAGGGAGTTTGAAATGGTACCTGGAGTTTTAAACTGTACACTGCAACTCACAGAGATTGTGGCACCATGATGCCGATGAGGTTTCAGACCACACTGATGAGGCTAATAGGGTCCTAGTGTCACACGTACGGAGTCCATGGACTGCACCGTCACTCTCCCATCACAAGATCAACGGGCAGAACTACTTCACCTCACAGATTACGTCTTCCTTACCCGAATAAACTTGAAATGAAAGGCTCGCCAACTACGCTGCCCTCTAGTGTCTGGACACTGTCACTGGTTTACAGGGTCATTGCCATCACAGGGTACAGTCTAACTGATCAGCATGCAACACATGATTAGTGGGAATAACTACGGTGACAGACCCCGGCCGGGACACCCCTGCAAGCATGGGAGACCCAATACCTCCCCCTGGACGCTAGATGGCAGACTCCCTTGGGTTGCAGTGGTGCCTTGGACTCCTGCAGGGCTTCATGGGACTTGGAGTTTGGTGCAGCCCTGTTGGGTTATGCAGGCGCCATCAGGGGGTGCTGCTGGGCCTTTCTGGGCGTTGGTTTCGCTACACCAGGAAGTGCAGCCGGGACTCGGCAATCAAGCACCTGGAGCAGTTCTGGGAGCCTAATAAAAGGAGCCAGCAGCCACCACTCAGGAGGAGGAGGAGGACGAGTGCTGGAGGAAGAAGAGAGTGTTATAGTGTGTGCTTTATTTTGGGGTGCTTGGGACTGTGTTAGGGCTGAGGGACACGGGGAAGAAAACCTAAATCTTTGTGTTGATTTTACACGTGCCCCCGTGTCCGCATATATAGCGCCTTTAACACTACCTTGAAATCTTTCAGGTAAAGGAGACAGAACACATTTTTGATGTCATAATTCTTAATCATGTCATTTTTTAACCCTTTTCCCAATATATCAACACAATTAGTGATGTAATGAAAGCTGACTCTACATCTTGCACACTAATATTAGTTTCATTTTTAAAGTCGCAGGACGTGTACTGGGATGCTGTCTTTGCTTTGCTGAGCTCAGTATTTACCTGCTGGTACATTAGAGGAAGCTCACCTGCTTTAACGGGATCCAAGACAATATTTCTGACCATTTTCTTTACCTGCATTCCATCTGGCTAAAAGGAAGAAGAAAAAAAAATAATATTTAACACGTCTGCTCATACATCGTGTGACCATACGACGCTCGAAGTCGACGCTGAAACAGGGAGGACTCCTGTCTTCTGGAAACATGAAATCCTCCTTCTGTATCTCATCACTGACAACGTCCTTTTCTTTTAATGAGAATAATTTGCACAATTGACTCTTTGATTCTAATTCATAACTATTAGGGTTAGGGTTAGGGTTAGGGTTAACCCTAATTCATAACTATTTAGCATATCTTATTTTGCATTTAACATCAAACTCAGTCTGACCGTCGTCTCATGGGCGCTGCAGATCTTTTGTTTCCACCTCTTTGCTCAGAGACATTTAGTCTTCTTCCAGGTTTACGCACCTCATGGCTTCTTCGACATGTCATTCCTAAATACATGCGACACGGTGACTGTCCCTGTGCTCAGAAGGCCCCTCAAGTAAGGAGTGAGCCCCCAAACCTCCACTCTAGCAGGTCAGTTTGTGCACACAGAGGGGCCACGGCGGACCTCACAAGTTTAAATCCAGTCTCCGTCTCCGCCCCTCTGATTTCTCTGTAACTTCCCTTGTAAGGCCGCTCTGCACTCTTACGGTTTTTATTTCGCCCTGTCGATTAATTTCTTTTTTAATAAAAACAAATTTGTCATATCGTTCTTTAAAAGGGAGCTTCAGTTGTAGTATTAAAGATCCTGTAATAAACAAAATGTATTATAAAAACAATGATTTTTAACATAGTATTGAAAAATAACAGCAAAACAAAGCATATGGTTTTGGGTGATAAAGTACACAAATCATAAACGTGTGGAGTGGATTTCTTTCTACAGGTGAACTGACTTATGACTTGAATGGAAATCTGAGGGAGATCTCCAAAGGTGTGCGTGTGCTCCCATCGTGTGTCATCTCCATTGGGCTCCTGGGATGTCAAAGCTCGTCTCCATGTGAGCCTATTGAGTCTCGGGCTCCTGATTGTCAGGCACAAATGCGCCAGCAGTCACCTTCTCTTCACTTCAGGTGATTGAACTACTCAAGTTCAAGAGGACTATTCCAGAACTTTCTGGCTCAATGTCCTCAACGTCTACCAAAAATACATTTTGTAGTCACATGCATAAAGACATACACCTGCTGATGCCACACGGGATGAACGGGCATCCCGGCCAGGAGAGGGAACAGACCTGGAAGGACGGACCGGAAAGCCCGTGTGGCATCTACACATCAGTATAAACGGGGCAGAACAGGTCTGGTGGACATATCGATTGCAAAGACGCGTCTGCCATTTGAGGTGGTGGTGCAGTCAGGTACCTCTCACAGAAACACACACGATAAGGTCCTCACCACCACATGCAGCTGCTTCTTCACACCATCAGCCACGAAATCCCCAAAGGCTTTCCCAGATGCCTTCACTTCAATATCAATCTTTCCCAGCTTCATAGGAATAATGATGAATGGCACCGCTCGTGATGACAGCTGGTTAATTCTCACAATCTCAGAGTATTTGTTTTTGTTTGCCATGCTGCAGAGTTGGCTATTGGGCATCCACTCCACACGGACCTGTGGAAGGACAAGATGGGCTGTGACTTATTCAGGTGATTTATGACAGGTGATTGGAAACAGAGGCCAAGCCCCACTTACCTCAATGTCCTCCTCATAGTAGTTGTAGAGCACGGCCTTGATCTCCACCTGCTCATTTCGGATCACAGAGTATGGCAGCCGCAGGTCGATAAAGAAGTCCTTCTTCACGGTGATTTCATAAGGATCTGCCACACAGATACCTGAAGAAGAGGAAGAAGACACCGCTCAGGACAGAACTCCTCTTCTGCTCCTAAGCACAAGCCTGGTGGCCAATGACAGCACCTCCAGTACTGTGTCACAGATGTCAACTACAGTTATGAGTGCAATGACCTTCGACTCGACAGGCCAGACCATCGCCTGATTCTTTTAGATCACATTGGTACATTTCAAGGCAGAACTTACCAGACTTGTTTTCTTTATGTAATTTTATTTTATGACAATTAATAACATTACTTTATTGTTTAGATTTTTATTATGATTCTATATTAATAAAAAAAAAAGAAGCCACCATTTCGTGCCTCGTGGAACATGAACACTGGTGTAGTGTTTAGAGCTGCTGCTGTGGGGTCATCATTGTCACGTGTGTAGAGTACGGTGACATCCGTTCCAAACTGGCCCCATGTGTGTATGATTGGAGGCCGGTGCCCCATCCATGGAGCTGCCAGGGTACAAACCATTAGTATTACACGATATAGCAGTCCTGAAGAAGGACTGGAAAACCGCCTTTTAAAATGGCACTAAACCAACATTATGCTAATTTCAGTACCAGAATTAAATGAATGGTTGCACACAGGCACCTTGGGACCAATGGGACCCCCCCAACATGTCATCGTACTCTAAACGCCACTCCACAGTCTACACCTGCTGTGCTAATCGGAGACAGAGTCACCAATGCCTACCCTTCTTTGCAGATAAGCTGATGGCCAAGATCTCCCATGTTGTGATGGAGTCCTTCAGGAAGCTTTTCATATCTTTTACGACCAAACTAAAAAGAAAGAGGAACCCAGAAGAAGTCAAAAACAAAACATCTTACTTTAGATTTACATTTCTCTTCTACTTCAGATGGACTACTAAATAATAATAATAAATCTATTTTGAGAAAGTGAAAGTTGCTTGATTTCTGCTTATAAGGAATAAAACAAAAACTATTAGGAAGAAAAGAGCACTTTGAGAAAGGCGGAAAAATATGCTGAAGAACAATTCCTAATATTGGCTCCAGCAGACCCCCGTGACCCTGTGTTAGGATACAGTGGGTTGGACAATGGCGGGCTGACTGACAATTCCTAATAGCATGTGCCAAAAAGCACCGAATCGTTTTTATCACAAATAGAAGATACGGTGAAGGTGGGCACAAGGAGAAGACAAAAACCAAGAAAAGCCCCCAGATCCAGGTGCCCCATGAGGCCCGTTTGTACAGGTGTCAAGATTTCTTTCGGAGGTTTCCTGCTTGTCTGTACATCCACTGTCTTCCCAGCCATCTCACCTGAGCTGCCTACACGCAGCGCCTTTGCCACAAGGGTATCAGTGCTTCAAATTCAAACATCTCTAAACTTTAAGCAAATCCCAGGGGTTCCTATAAAAGAGTGGGACCAACAGGCCATTTTGCCCTTTGCACATTCAAGCTCAGGTTTTCAGTTAAAGAGACAGAACCACGAAGTCCTCCTGACCTGTCAGATGCAGCTACACATAGAAGAACTCCAACAGAGTCAAATGTTCTGTGAAGATCTGCAGGAGTCCACCTTGACAAGCTGGTTATGGCAGACCATCCTCTTATAGCCCACCCTGGACTAACTCTTACTTAATGTCTGCATCTCCTTCTGCCCAGAATCCCACCAACTAGAATCCAGAGCAGACCTACAGACATGTGACAATATTAACTGTGAGTCTCTCTTTGGACAGGTGAGGAGTAAACACCTACAATAGCGAGAACCCACAAGCCACACGTGACCACGGGAGTCAACGCTCAATACTAGAAACTGCAGAAGAGGAAGAAGCTCAAAGACGTCTGTTGGAGGAAATACATGGCGGGTGAGTCTTTAGAGATATTCAGTCAGAAATAGTTACTGTGATACAAGCAAAGAAACCTTCTAGGGATATTCTGCAGAGCAGACCTACTGCTGGCTTTCACTGCGGAACCATTGAGGCTAAAGAATGGGCATCGTTGGCATCCACAAGCAATTAGAGTGCAGCTAGTAATCACGAATAGAAGACGAATCCCAAATATCTTTCAGGAATTCATCTGAAGACCAACAAGTCTACAGAGTTCATTGAGGTGGCATGCATTTACTTGAACGCACCCGTCTTTGTCTCCAGCGCCAATTGGTAGTGATTCAATCTGCCACAACCAACTTTCGGGGAACTCAGTTCTGGAAACAATTTCATCGTCATTCAAGAAACGGTCATCTTCTTCACCTGAGAAATAAAAGCAGAGAGACGCATAAAGAAAAGGAAAATGCTAAACAGGTTTACATGTCCTCCCAATGATGACGTGCAGGGACTGAAGTAATGCCGTGTACAATGGACGGATGCGATTCTTTAGCGAGAGCTTTATGACCGAGCTCATTCTGAACAAGAAAAGTCATCGACCTGTCAGCCAAAGCAGACAGCAGCTTGAGTAAGTCCTGAAAGGTTCAGGAGTTGCATAGAAATGGCGTGAACAGTACCAAGACTGTCCAGTGTCTGCTTCTATCTTAGTAACCTCCACTCAGCTCAAAGACAATAAAGATTTGTGAATTTTAAAGGGGATTCAAAAAAAAAATATGGCATGGCGATAGTCAAGATTTCAAATGGAGAAGCAACATGCAGGCTTCCTCGTGGATGTGTGTCAGCAATATGGCTGGCCTGCTGAACTTCATACCTTTCAATGTGAAGTGTAATGCTAGAATGTGAAGATAAACTGCGACGAAGTACATGATAACAACTTGCACCAGCCCAAGCAGCCATTGTGGCGATTGCATGCAGCAAGGACTTACTGCGAGCCAAGATCTGCTCCTGCTGCCTGGCCAGCAGCCCTTTCTTTTTGGTGAGCTCTATGCAGCAGTGGAGGAAGGCCTCGATGCATTCCTTGCTCTCCACTATGTACTCAGATCTCTGCTTGCAGTTGAAATCCATGACAATCTCACTCATGCCGTCCATACAGCACTTTTTCAGGAGGCTGTCAGTATACTTGCCGGCTAGAAGGAGATACAGAAGTCAAAATTCACAATCAGGTGGATGAGAAATTCAACGGCGGAAGTCCATCAAGACAAACTTTAAAAGGTAACATAATCCTAGTCGAGCAGAAGTCCGTTTCGCTGTTCTTCGATTGCACTCTTGTGTTTTATTGGTTCATCACTTTAATAGTATTTTGTGTTACATTTTGCCCCCAATGGTAAGGAAGGCAGGCTCTATTGTGGGCATGGAGCTGGACAGTCTGACATCTGTGGTGGAGCGGCGGGCGCTGAGCAGACTCCTGTCAATCATGGAGAATCCACTGAACAGGATCATCTCCAGACAGAGGAGCAGCTTCAGCGACAGACTGCTGTCACCGTCCTGCTCCACTGACAGACTGAGGAGATCGCTCCTCCATCACACTATGCGACTCTTCAATTCCACCGGCGGGGTAAACGTTAACATTACACAAAGTTATTGTCTGTCTGTATACCTGCATTGTTATCACTCTTTAATTTAATATTGTTATTATCAGTATGCTGCTGCTGGAGTATGTGAATTGGGATGAATAAAGTATCTATCTAATCCTGCCTACTATGCCAAATACTATCTATCTATCTATCTATCTATTATATAGTGCCTTTCACACTATCTATCTATCAATGCCTTTTAATATCTCCCAGTTTTCATATTTTTATTGTAGACATGCAATATCTATGTTGGCTCTGTCCTCATTGTTATCAATCCATGACCTTTGGGTATACTCTCTTTAATTTGACTTTCATTTTACGTTTATTCTTATTTTAGCCAAGCTTGAAATTTACACTGCATGAGGTCGCCATCCATAGATGCCAGTGTGCTGTATCTGGCATCCAAGATGAGGAATTCTAAGGCCAGTTCTATGCTGTACTAGATAACGTCTTCAAGAGTCTCCCTTCCTACTCGAGTTTGGTTTCTGTTTCAATTTCTCTCTCATTTTATCTAGATTTGCTGTGGTCCGTTTGTGTCCCTGGACCACCTGCAGTTACCCAACATCTCCTAAACGCTTGCCTGATCTCTAAACACACTGCTGATGGCACAATATAAGAAGCGATTGATTGATGACATGCCTTGATCTTGTAATTGGTTTCTTAAGCTCCTGACATTGTGGATTTTAGTGTACAACAAAGAAACTGCAGAGAGCCAAAGCCCCATTTCACAGTACACTTGGGCTAAACCCCAGGCCATCTTAAATTCAAGTTACAAAATGAAAACCGCTCCCCATTTTGGGTGTTTAAGTGAAGGCGTTAAATTAAAGGTCAACTTTGGTGCCACAAGCCGCTATAAAGACTCATTAGGCCTGCATGCACTGAAGTAGAAGCTCCTGTCACAAAACTCAGTTTCCATCTGTAAGTAAACTTCTACGTCTCCCAGAAGTCTACTTCATATCTCTTTGTGAATGAATCCACTCACAGCCCGACAACACAGGAATTAAGAAATGTGTTCCCCGTGACGTGTCCATCGCACCTGATTCCACATACGCCCTTAGTAAGGACCACGTACGGAGCTGGGGTACGGTTTGTTTCCTCAGTAATCGAATATGCCCTAATATGTTTGTAAATCTTAGCTCTCTTTCAGCTGAAGGCCTATTTAAAATGCTAGCGAGACCCTCTCTCAGTTTTTAATACTTGTATTTGTTATATATTTGGCTTTTTGGAGTCAGTCTGCATTTTCTACATGAAACAAAAGTCCTAAACAACCTGCTCTTACACCATACGTAAGTCGAGTATGATGGTGGTTTCAGCTGGCATCGTCAGCTCCGTTGAACAGGCCCTCGTGATGCTTCTTCCCCTGCACAGCACTAACTACAATGTAATAAAATGCTACCGTCTGTGTGTGGGCACCTGCTCCCTCTGGGCAATCTGATTGGTCGGTTTGCCTTTGGTCTGATTGGTCAGGTGCTCAGTCAAATGTGATGGAGGCAGCTAGTGTCTGGCAAGAGAGGTTGCCACAAAAGAGGATACCAAGAAAGGGCACAGCAGGAATGCTGAGAGTCACCATAACACGCAGAATACAAATGGTGTTCTCACACTGGGTAAGGGGGCCCATCCAGTATTGGTGGGAGTCCAAAAGCAGACAGAAGGTAAGCCGTGAGCCTCGAAATGTCAAAGTCGGAGAAGTAAGTTTTAGAGGAATGCGACAGAGAGGAAGCGCCGGCAAAGACGGGTGGAGACACAAGAGGATAAGGAAGTAAGGCTTAAGACAAACACCTTAAAAATGTATTCTAATAACGCAGGCAGTGTCAAATATTAAATAATGAAGCTGAGAGAAGCAGCAATGGAGAGACTGAAATTCTTATTGTAAAAACTCTATACAAATTATCAAACGTCCAGACATTAGTGATGTCTGAAAAGCCCCTAAATCGGCCTTGTGTCATCTTACTGCTGTTCTCTCAGCACCATACTCACCCAAACTTGTCTTCTCTGTAACCAAAACCAGCGAGCGCCGTCTTCTTTTGGGAGGTACAGGGCAGTGGGGATCTGTGGAAACACGCAGTTTAAATAGAGTTGGTAGGCAGAGAGGGATTCTGTATGTCTCAGCCATCTTCATTCTCTATTCAATGAAGCAGGAATAATAAAAAATGTACAGTAGAACCGTAATGTATGAAAATGGAACTTTTAAACTTACATTAACTGGGCAGTGGAATATAAAAAACAACAAGAATAGAAAAATGACAACCAGAGCAGCGCTGATTTGGCTCACTCTGTATGTCTTAATGGCTCACTGCATTAGAATTACATAAACTGGCACACCTGACCCTGCTGTCGCCTTGCGCACAAAGTATACATAATAACTTTAACGTTCCTGTGTCCACTGGTAGACCAGAGGTTTCTTTTAAAGCAGAACAAAACCAAATATGACAAGCCCAAAAGACATTCGGAAAATATGAAAATGCAAATCACTGCACACCCTTCATCTCCACGCCATACTGGACAACTGACCGAAGACAAACACAGCAGGCAGACAGGCTTAGCGTCTTTATCAGTGCCAAACACAGACGATAGATAGATAGATAGATAGATAGATAGATAGATAGATAGATAGATAGATAGATAGATAGATAGATAGATAGATAGATAGATAGATAGATAGATAGATAGATAGATAGATAGATAGATAGATAGATAGATAGATAGATAGATACTTTATTAATCCCAAGGGGGATTGTAGATTAGACATCAGCCTCACCGTTCCGAGATTCTGTCTCAATGTCAATGCTTGACTTGAAGATCAGGCCGGCGTCTTTGAATACCCCCATGTTGTTTGCTCCACTTCCCGGGCTACAGCCAATGTCATTTTTCTCAATGTGATCCCAGATCTGAAAGAAATGAAAACAGAAAGCAATGACTCTCATAAGATACTCTCTGTCTGTCGTCCAATAATTGAACTGCCATTATGACAGAGAAAGTCACAGAGGAAGGTGGGAGTAAGATGGAGATGCTGGTTTTCCTCTGCTCTGTGGTCCTGGGTTTCTATAGGGTGCCTACAATTTTGTGTATTGGATGAAGTTGGCATAAAGAAGGCCATCTGATCGATGCCATCAAATTATCATTATCATTAAAAACATTATGATGTTTTTAGCGAGGGTTTGAGGAATCAAGAAGGTTACATTGGGCTGAGCGTGGGTTTCCTCCCACAGTCCAAAGACATGCTGTGAGGTGCATTGGCAATCCTAAATGGTCCCTAGTGTGTGTGTGTGTGTGTGCCCTGTGGTGGGCTGGCATCCTGCCCAGGGTTTGTTTCCTGCCTTGCGTCCTGTGCTGTCCGGGATTGGCTCCAGCAGACCCCTGTGACTGACTGACATTCTTCATCCCTCTAATGCCTGGCCTGTCGTCTGTTGTTACTTACCTTTGTCTGCGTCAGTTTGTTCTTGTTGTTTAAAACAAACACTGCCTTGTCCACAGCCACCAGCCCCACCTTGGCACCGGGGTCTCCTCTAATTTTGAAGCCAAAGGGTTTGCGTGGGCTGTACGCTTGTCCACCTCGCTCTGGAAGTATTTGAAGCTGCCCATTGGAAAAAAGAAAAGAAAAGAAGAATTCTGGGTGATCACAAAGTGTAGGAGCTCCTGTCCAGCGGCTCCACATGCTATGCAAAGAAATGAGTCTGAACCTTCTGCCAATGACCACTGGACTCTGGTGCTCAGTAAGAAAGAAATTCATTAAAACAATTCTATCTAACTGCACACGAAAAAATACTTGTGTGTTCAAATAGATTCTTTATTTTGGTAAAAAGTGAATACATACTGTATATACTGTATATACAATGCACAGAGTAAAAAATAGAAAATGATTTTATTACTCCTGAGGTGGGCTGCTCGGTGCGCCCATAGAAGAAGGACGGAGGCCAGCAAGGTCCTGAAAGGGAGAAATTAGGCAGAGCTGCCCAGAAGATCCAGAGTCTCCTGCCCCCTGTCAGAGATGGAAGCGATGCCACGGTGGATCAGCTAGGGGTCGACAGAATGAAGCGTACGGTCAACAAATAAGAAAAGTACGAGTAGAAAAAAGTTCGGTGAAATGCTGGCCATGAAAAAGGAATTGTGACTCTCAAAGCCATCAGGTCACCAGACAGAGATCAGGAGGAGATCAATCTTGTTGGTCAAAGTGTCCTCATCCTCATCTTGGAGGAAATTGGGAGTCTAACCAGAAGAGGACATTTAACGCCCCCCCGACCCCAGCCACTACGCTTTTGAGTTTTGGTGCAGTCAGACTTTTCTGGCTTGAGATGGAGAAATAAGACTGGAGAGGGTGTCAGAGGGGGCGCGAGGGGACTGGCGTTACCCCAGCTGGCACCTTAACTCCTCCGCAGGGCCCGTTGCTTATTTGCTATTTGTGTGTTTCCCTTTTGCTCATCACAGCCTTGTGAGATGATGTTCAGTTTTTGCACACCATGTGAAATGACTCTTGGTTACGAGGGACGCCCCTCACTGGATGGTTTTACAGGTGCCAGTTATGGAAAACACAGAAATGACTCCAATAAAGAAAGAAACGAGGAACAGAAGTCTAAACATACACGGTACATCTACTAAAATACTGTGGGGGGCTGGCACCCTGCCTGCGGTTTGTTTCCTGCCTTGCGCCCTGTGCTGGCCGGGATTGGCTCCAGCAGATCACTGTGACCCTGTAGTTAGGATATATATAGCAGGTTGGATGATGGATGGATGGATGTACTCAAATACTTTCAAAAATTTAAGGGGGCAGAATAAAAAAAATGGCCCATTTTAAGTGTCACTATGTTTAGAGAAACACAAATAGAGAAAAGCTTGGGTTATGTATGAACCTTAAATACTTTATAAAAAGCAAAGTCACTCTTAACAAGAACAATGAAATAAGCAAGTGAATGAAATTTCAGGGGACTCCTGATCCTCTGTGAAAATTACCGTGCCCATGCAGGAATCCTTCACGTCCACCCAGACTGAATCGGACACAATTTCTCTTTTACCACCAGCAGTCACGTAATAATAAGCCACAACGCGGAAAGAGGGGATCATCTCACGGGTAACGAGCAGGGACATCGTGACAAGTGACTGTCCTCTCAGTCTCTCCTGCCTGCCCGCTTTCAGAAGGTTTCCTTTGTTTATAATCTGCAGAAAGAAAACAGGAATTAAATTGTGCTTCACCGTCATCATGGGGCTCAGGGTGGAATGTCTACAATAAAAGAAGGAGCTCATTTGGGTTTAGATTACTACCTGAAACAAAAGGTCTTAAAAATAATACAGGGAAACCACCCAAAGTCACTAACATTAGGGCTCTCTTTTTACATTAATATCTTAGACTTCAAAGAAAGAAAGAAAGAAAAATGGAAAAAGGGAAAGAAAGAAAGAAAGCAAGCAAGCAGATCTGCAATGTCTTCTCAGAGCTCTGACTTCTTCTACATGACGCTCCTCATTCGGCCTTTTTAATATCAGCTTTAAAGGTTTAGTAGTGTGAATGAGGGCGGCGCGGTGGCGCAGTGTGTAGCGCTGCTGCCTCGCAGTTGGGTGATCTGGGGACCTGGGTTCGATTCCCGGGTCCTCCCTGCGTGGAGTTTGCATGTTCTCCCCGTGTCTGCGTGGGTTTCCTCCGGGCACTCCGGTTTCCTCCCACAGTCCAAAGACATGCAGGTTAGGTGGACTGGCAATTCTAAATTGGCCCTAGTGTGTGCTTGGTGTGTGGGTGTGTTTGTGTGTGTCCTGTGGTGGGTTGACACCCTGCCTGGGATTGGTTCCTGCCTTGTGCCCTGTGTTGGCTGGGATTGGCTCCAGCAGACCCCCGTGACCCTGTGTTCGGATTCAGCGGGTTGGAAAATGGATGGATAGTGTGAATGACTGCGGTGGGCTGGCGTCCTGCCTGGGGTTTGTTTCCTGCCTTGTGCCCTGTGTTGGTTGGGAGACCCCCGTGACCCTGTAGTTAGGATGGATAATGGATGGATGGCTGGACAGTGTGAATGATGTGTTTCCCCCAATGCAGAAAGTTCACCGTAGACTAAGTGGTCAATGAAACACCAGTTGAGTCTTTGATGTAATCAATCCAGGGATTATCCTTTCTAACAGGAATCATTCTTTGTACATCCCAAATTTTTGCCTTGTTTTATTGTGTCTTGTGAGGAGCCATGTTTGAAGAGCTTTAGACGGCCTGGCAATACGTGTGACACAATGAGAGGAGATAAAGAATGGTGGCCGTTTCCGGTCTACCTACTGTACCCACTCGCATTGCTTTGGCAGAGGGTGAAGGCGACAGGGTTGGACTGAAACTCAGCAAGCTGTGAGCTCAAGTCCTACAGATTCCATGGAGACCTGGGGCCTCATGTATAAACGGTGCGTACGCACAGAAATGTTGCGTACGAATGTTTCCACGCTCAAATCGCGATGTATAAAACCTAAACTTGGCGTAAAGCCACGCACATTTCCACGGTAACTCATTCCTTGGTGTACACAATTTCTCCGCCCGGTTTTGCAGACTGGCGGCACCCAGCGTCAAAGCAGTGCTACTGTTCCTGTGTGCTCATCCTTTCTTTCTTAGCTCCACATCCCTGACGCGGCTTTATAAATACACTGAAATTAACTGCATATTGTTTATTAGTGTAATGCATCTGATTGTAATGAACCTGCAGCAATATAATGGGCCAGGGAACAGCCATAGTATTCCAAATACCAGAACTGCTTTAGCATTGTAACTCTCACTGCATCTTGTTCTTCTTTCAGCTGATCCCGTTAAGGGTTGCCACAGCAGATCATCTTTTTCCACATTACTCTCACTGCACCACTCGGAGTATTTATATCACTGTATCTGAGTGTGAATCACAGCAGCAAATGATTGTAAAGAGAATTATCGGTACACAGCATGAAGCAGATGCTGCCTGAGCCACGGCAAAACGCTTCAGAGACTTTCCTGTACGGACTTCACGGTTTAGAAACAGTTTCATCCCAAGAACTCTAAACACACTAAATCAGTCCATCAAGTGCTCCTTGTAGAAATATTTGGACTTATAAGTACAATCACCTCACTGTAAACTTGGGATACAGTTATAATATTGCACAACCTGCGCCACTTTATAAAGTGCGTATTTACATGTGATGACGGTATTCATTTCTAAGACGAAATGCAGCAAAACATGTTGATTATATTATACAGATAAAACTTTAACTTCATTTAAATAATCTGTATTGTTAATAATTAAACATGTGAGGACACGGTGCCGCAGCGCTAGCTAGTTCAGTAATTGTTCCTGCCTTGCGCTGTATTCTTGCTGGTGCTGATGCGACACTGGAAAGATAGACAGAAATAATAATTAAACACGTACTACTAAGATATTTCAATGTTCCTTAAAAGTTTTGAAGAATCGAAGTTCTAAGCTTACAGATGGCTTCACGTCTATTACAGAGCTGATTGTGTGGCGATTGGAGAAAGAAAAGTAAGGACAGGAATTGGAGGTTAGTACGTTTGAAAGAGACAGTACTGCTGTGATAAATTATTTCATCGAAGGTCGCACACAGCGCAGCAAGCCTCTTGCGTGAGACATGAACAAGCACTGCGCCACCGTGTTCCCATGTTTAATAACATGCTTTCATTCCTATCATCATGAAAAAGATATCACGTATACATCTCAGTATTTTAATTATTCAGAGAGCTGTAATATCACGAATGTAATGGAGTATGTGTCCTGTCGGAGAAAGAGAAAGAACAGAAGCACGTAGTGATTCACACACACACAGAGCACATAGAAGATCAAATACAGAACAAAGCATTTAACATGCCACTTTAGTTACAATGGGATTTGAGAAACTAGTAAAATAAACGATTTTAAGATGAAGTTTATGATGTTCTACTTTAATGGCAAAATAAACTACGTGATTAAAGTGGAAATTTCGAGATTAAAGTTGACATTTCGTGCTTTTTTCCCCACTGTGTGCCTTTTTTTTGTTTGTACCCTAATGAGCTTTCATATGACACTCAGACGGTGGGCTACGACTTGCCTTTTCACGGCGACTTTGATATGTGATTTCTTTTTTATTTCGGGCACTAAGCGACTTTGTGAACTTGAGCCTTCGAGTTTCTCCGACACTCTGTCACTCGATCAGCTTCCTTTTGTTGATTACACCACTGTTTAAACCAACAAATAGTACGTTTTTCATTTGCCTCCACTTGGTATTCGCTGAAATTCTTATATTTTCCCCTGTGCTTTTCCCATTGTCTTTTCACAGAAGGCTATTTATATTGATTTGCATATTCAAAGAGGCGTAATTCTGGGAGGAGTTGGGGCGGACAGAAGGTGCGTGCACGTGCGTTACTTTTCACGCTGATCGGGATTTATGTAGTGGAAGAACGTGAAAGTATGCGTACGCACAGATTCCTGCATCTGGATTTTTCTGTGCGTACGCACAATCCCGCTTTTGTGCTTACGCCATGTTATAGTGTGAGTTCTACGCACGGCGTTATACATGAGGCCCCAGATCTGTGGAGCTACAAGTGGACTGCTATCCAGCACCCTACTTTGTTGGCCTTAGAAGTGACTGTAATGTCTAATGCTGCTTTTCCTATACGTCCATTACTAACTTGGTCTTGACGTTACCACGTAGCTACTGGTTTAAATAGCCTACACTGGGGTTTACTGACCTGAGAAGTGTGGGTCTGGGAGGAGGAAGAGAAGATTTTAGTCAAAGGTCATGGGTGTGCCAAGCTCATGCCGTGATCGAGACGGGGCAAAAAGTCACAGCCCACAATTTAGGAGGTGACTACCTATTTCTTAGAAGGAGATGAGCTTAAAATCAATAAGACACATCAGCTTTAATAACACAGTGGTAGCAAGAAACACAATCTGCAAGATTACAAAGTAGACGAGAGAGACACAGAAAGAAGCAATCACAGTCAAAAATAAATCATTTTAAAACCACAGACTCATCGATAGCTTGAAATTCCCAGTTTAAGGACTTACCAAATATGAAAAGTATTTAATTGTGTCCTGAGTTACTATGTCATTGCTTTGGATGTTCAAGTTGATTTGTAGATTTGCTCCTGGCAGTAATTCTGCAGCCTGGATGCCGATATGCAGGTAATTGTTAGAATTTGACGGCGTTTTGTACGGGATGGCCTCCATTCTTCCGTCCGCTTGGCGAGGCTCAGTAATCTTAGGGTTTTTTGTTCTTACCTTGTGGACAGAAAATATTTTATTACAGATTTTCATTTCATGTTCTCCAGGCTCATCACATTATTGTAGACTTTGAAAGGCTAGCACGGCTCATGTACACGTAGCCTCATTTCTTACGTATGAGAAGGAGAATAAAAATAAATAGCACAAAAATCCACAAAGTTTGGGTTCTACACGCAGTCAAGACCTGGCGGTCTAATGGCACCTCTCTAAAATGGTGTCTTTCTGTCACTTTTGACCCATCAGCGGTGGGCTGGCGCCCTGTGCTGGCCGGGATTGGCTCCAGCAGACCCCATGACCCCAGTTAGAGAGACTGACTGACTTTCTACCCATGTACTTTGGGCACTCCATAGACACTCTAGGCTTTGTCATCGTCATGGAGTTTTCTCTTATGGATGCAGAATAACCTGTCAGACTGATTGCTCAGACTACGAGGACGTCTTAAGGAGCCCAAGTTATGGAATATAAATGTGAGCTCTTTTAAAGAATACAAAGTGAGATTAGGCAACTGGTCAGGTGTGGCTCTTTAAAATCGAGTGGCACGTCTGATACGTACAGTTATGGCGAGATTCCTTCCATCCCGGATTGTATTGATGGTCATCTTTGCTGTTCCTTCACTATTTGTTCTGGCAGGAACTTTCCCGGGGTTACCTTCCACATCAACGTTTCTAGCAGGAGATCCATCAGGATTTGTTATCAGAACCTTTCAATTGAAGGGAAAATATTTATTCGGTAAAGTGAACAGGACAATTTATGAATCTCAAGCACAACCCTCAAGTCCTAGAAGATGTTAGAGCTACTTGCTACTCCCAGACCCCTTTATGATGTCATCAAGGAGAAACACTTGTAAACTTTCTGTAGGTTGCTCTCAATCTTTCAGTGACATATGGAAAGGCAACGAGTCAGCAATCGCTCTTGTGGGGCCCAATAGATCTGAGCCAGAAACCAAAGAGCAGCATTCCTCATTAAAGGCCACCATATTGCCAGATCTTGACATGCAGGCCTTCACCCCTACAGGTGACCCTCAGTGATTGTCTACGACGAGATCATCAGGGATAAACCAAAGACGCCAAGGAAAAGTCATCTTACCATCACGTCAAAGGGCATTCCTGGCTTGAAGTACTTTGGAGTCTTGGTGAAGAGAACTTTATAGGGCGTGGTGACGATCTTTAGTCCTCTCTTTTCGGCCTCCACCATATCACTGCCTACAATAAATGACAAGAATACTCGATCAGTTTGCACAGGCGGCTCTTAGAAATGTGGCCTGTCATCTAAAAGTCAATAACCAACAAAATACAGACCACCACAGTGCGTCTCCTCTTGTACCCTGTGCCATTGCACACATGCAGCAGCTTGCCTTTGCCCTACTAAGGATGCTTACAATATTTCAATATTAATTATTAGAATTTATCCTGAATCCACGATGCATTTCATTCCTAACGTTTACATCTTTTCTATCTGTCCATCTACTGTGTGCAGTTCATATATAAAACGTTGCTGTGTGTGCGAGCAATCTGATTGGTCCGTTCCTCTGTGACTGCTCAGTCAAACGTGATCGAGACAGGAAGTGCCGGGCAAAAGAGGAGCGGTGTGAGTGGAATGACGTTCACACGGCGGGTAACGGGGGTCCGTCGACCACTGGACGGAGTCGAAAAGCAGACAAGAGGCCAGCAAGGCACCTTGAAACTACAGGAACGTGATGGAGACGAAACAGCTTGAGACACACAAGGACATCAGATAAGCATAAGGCAAGAGAGAGTTTCAAATGGACTTCATTACTGGTCTTCAGTGGGTAACGGAGCTAATTTATCAGATAAGATCGCAATCAGAAAAGGATCTCCATCTTAAACTGTTACAGGAAGGCCATCAAGAAAGACACTTGATGGTTTCATCTCACGGACATGTCGGAAATGTGTTTCAAAGGCAAATGGTGGATCTTCATACACTGGCACATATTAAACCCGATTTGAAAGATCCCAGTTCTTCATCTGAGTATCAGACAAACATTCATTTCTTGCGGTGCTTTATCTTCTTCTGATGTTTTGTATGCGGACTCTCGCTTTGGTTTTTCCCGATGAACCCTGGTTTCTGGTTAGCCATTGCTAAAGGACGGGCTGGACTCATTTGTTTTGTACTTCCGGTGTAACTGGCTTTGACCCCTTCTGCGTTATTTAGGACCTGTTCTTTGGATTGCGATTTGAAGTTTTGTAAAAACCCATTTTTGCTCTTTTCTTCTTACCTTTCAAAGATCCTTTTTGGAACGATCTTCTGTACATATTTACATCTAAAGCAACATTGTTTGTACTTTGAACTGAAGTTTCACAGTCTCTCTCTTCTTCATTCGGGACATGTCTGAGGTTTAACTTTGAAAGTCTGGGCCTCCTTATTGGGCTTGTGCAGATTGTGTGCTGCCTGGGGTGAGGCCCTGATCGGTTTCTTTTTTGTTCAGTTTGAGCATTCAACCCATTTTTGAGTCTTGTTGTTGCAGGAATTTTAACAGTAACAATGTTGGGTTAGGTGGCACGGTGGCGCAGTGGGTAGCGGTGCTGCCTCACAGTTAGGAGACCCGTCTGGGTTCGCTTCCCGGGTCTTCATGTTCTCCCCGTGTCCTCCCACAGTTCAAAGACATGCAGGTCAGGTGGATTGGCCATCCGAAATTGTCGTGAGTGTATGTGCATAAAAAAAAAAAATTCTGCATTCTGGGGCCCTTAAAGCGCGTCCTGATGTTTTTAGCGAGGGTTTGAGGAATCGAGAAGGTTACATTGGGCTGAGCGTGGGTTTCCTCCCACAGTCCAAAGACATGCTGTTAGGTGCATTGGCAATCCTAAATGGTCCCTAATGTGTGTGCCCTGCGGTGGGCTGGCATCCTGCCTGGGGTTTGTTTCCTGCCTTGCGCCCTGTGCTGGCTGGGTATGCCATGGCAGAGTATAATCCACACAAACCGCAGATCGAATCAGGAGTCTTGACACTCAAGAATTCCGAACATGTGGTTAGAAATGCCACATCAGGTACCTTTAGAAAGTTTGTGTTTTGTTTACGCATCGCCGATTTGTTTGCCCAATGACCGTCACTATTTTGGAGCTTTGTATGTGCCTTCCTGTGGTGGGCTGGCGCCCTGCCCAGGGTTTGTTCCTGCCTTGTGCCCTGTGCTGGCAGGGATTGGCTCCAGCAGACCCCCGTGACGCTGTGTTAGGATTCAGCGGGTTGGACGATGACTGGCTGACTAATATTTAGTGATCATATTTGATAAACTTTAATTATGAACTACGGTCCCTTTGGTTCTGCCAGGTTGAGGACACCGACAGGCTGCTAGTGAATATTAATAAGAAACTGGGATTAGGAACAAAGCCTGAAAACGAGGAGGGTCTGAAGACGTTAAATCAGCTCAAGCAAAGCACCAAATCCCAACTGACGTTCAAAAAACGAGTAGTGGTGTATGAAATGTAACAAGGTGTTACCCCAATAAACCGTTTACAAGAATCGCACCCCAAAGCCCTAAGCGAGTTCAAACCTGAGCGGAGCTGTTGATGTCGTGTGTCACCCTAACCTGTGGGATAATCCCGCTCAGCAACGGGCACCACGGTGGCATTTGTAAAAAATCAAAATGGAACGGCGTAATAACAAAAAACACGAGGATAAAACCTATTTATAAGAATTCTTTGCATTTCTATAGCGCTGTTCTCCCTGCTCAAAGCGCTCAGCAATTGCAGGTGAAGGGCCCAACAGAGCAGAGTGCCTACTGGCATTTACGGGATTCGAACTGCCAACCTTCCGATTGCCAGCGCAGATCTCCAGCCTCAGTGCCACCACTTCACGTGTTTGGAATGCAGGTTTATGTCAATAGACGTACTCTTCTGGTAATTTCTGTTTAGTTCTTATTGAGTTAAAAATCTGTCTGTCTGAACTGCTAAACTTGACTCTGGGCAGGCAGACATTATTGGATTCATTATGACACCGTTATTAAAAAGACAAGATTTAAAAGTTCTTCAGGAAGTGAATCACACCACCGATTTAATTGCGTGTCGGGGTTCACCAGGACGGCACTTACCAGTGGATGTCAAGACGGTGGCCGAGATGTAAATGGACTTATCGATAAGCTGGTTGATGTCCGGGAAGGCACTTAGGATCTGCTGTCTCGTGAGGCGCGCTACTCCTCTTCCGTCTTCAATCTGCAAGCAAATGGAAGCAGGTGACCGTCAGAGCCTGAGGTCCACAGCGTTAGGCACTGCTGCTGTTTGAACGTCAGACAGGACGGGGACGACCTTTCAATGGTCACATGTTGTGCCCGAGTTACGTACTTCAATCCTCTGCAGGGAATCTGGGAAGCTTCTCTTCTCGTCATCCGCCAACACTCCAAAAACAATGTATCCGTACCCCAAGACCTTGTTTCCATAAAGGTACCTGGAGAATACAAACAGAAGGCAAATCACGTAACAGAAATGGAACAAAGCTAACAGATCAGCTCCAATGTATGGAATACGTAATACCAACCGGGGGCCATCCTGAGTGGCAGAGCTGCTGTGCCCACTGACCTCAGTAAAACTTTCTTTGAGTTTCCTAAAATAATTAAAGGGGCTTGTTGCCCCGTCTCACAACCGCATGTTCAGTGATTCCCTCACACGTGTGCAGCTCCAGACTAGCAGACATGTTCTTTCTTGGACATTGCATGGATATACAGGATATATAAATTGTGGCCGGGCACAGACAGGCGGACATTGTTTTGTCACCCAACACACGTTTATGAAACACTGTATACAAACGGTGCCCTGTGCCGCAGTACCAATCACCCCAAAGTCCAGGCACCCAACCCAATGCCTCTTCTTTGTCTCTGACCGCCTCCACTCCTCTCCTCCGCGCTCCATCATCTTCCACCCATCGAATGGAGGGAGGCGGCCCCTTTAATAGTCACCCAGATGTGCTCCAGGTGCCTCCCGACAATCTTCTGCTGGCACTCCCCAGTGTGGTGGAAGTGCCGGCTGTGCACCCAGAAACACTCCTGGTGTCCCCTGATCGTCTTCCTCCCAGAACTTCTGGGTGTGGCAGCTGTGGTCCAGGGCTCCATAGGCATTGGGGTGCCTCCTGGTGGTGACCACGGGCCCCTACAGGCTCTGTACACGTGGTCCCCATAGGCACCAGGGAGGTCGCCCCCTCGTGGTCTGGGGGAGGCATAAGCCCTCCTCTGGTCCTCTTGGGTGTCCCGGCCGGGTCACCCCCCCCCAGCCACCTGTGACAAAATGTCTAAATATATACATACTGGTCAGACACATGGAGAATGGGAGGCAGCTAAAGGGCTTGAGTGAGGCCAACACGAGTCACAGCGGACTCTTTATCTCGCTTTCCTGCAGACCAATCACGGGATTCCACCTGGCCCTCTTGACATCACTTCTGGGTCCAAGCCTATGGAAGGAGACCTTGCCGACTCCGGCCCCTGTGATGTCACGTCTGGGCTCGAGCCTATGGCTGAAGACCCTCATGAGCCTGACCCCTCTGACCTCACTTCCTGTCCTCCACCTTTCCCCGACTCCCTCAGTTCTGTTTTGGACTCTGATTTGTGAACCTCAGTGTTATCTTTTCTTTGCAGTTTTGCAGCCAGGAGACCAATTATACGGGTGGCTGCCCCAAACCTTGCCATGACTTGTGGTCAAGTTTGTGACAATACATATATATTGTGTTGGGTGGCCAGGACGCCCACGGTGAGAGAGTATTATATGGACAGTTACTCCGACGGGCCCCCTTGGTTTCCAGTGGGACCACAAGCTATGAGCATGGGAGCTCAACCCTGTTGGAACCCGTGGCCACTGCCAGGGGGCGCATGGACCTTTCTAGGGCCTTACTTGGTCACACCCGGACGTGTGGCCGGAAGAAGATTGTCAGGCACCTGGAGTCCCCATAAACAGGAGCCACCTCACTCCATACGGTGGCCAGAGTCGGGAGGAGAGGAAGGAGAAGGACTGACGGCAAGAAGGGAGCGTTGTGTAGGTGACTTGTGCTCAGTGTGTGTTTGCTGGTGTTCTCTTGAACTTGTGCCCTGCCTGTGTGTGCCCGGGTTAGGGTGGTGGCAGGGCCGGATTAAGGTGGGTGCTGCAGCATTAGGCCCATTCCTGAAATAGGCCAGGATGAAAACAGATGAGAATTTTCCGGAAGCTGCACATGCACCAATGCCGAGAAGAAACAGCCCTTTTTTTTGCGCTGCAGCATCAGGCCCAATCTCATCTTAATCCAGCTCTGGGTGGCAGGACGCCCCCTGGTGGCTTACAATATGGATATCTATATACAGCATATAAATACACTTACACGGCCTCCTCACACCTCTGTGAACTTCAAAAATCTCAACATTTGCTGTTTCTGATGATTACCGTAATCACTTAAGCTTTCCAAATTGTCCTCGTAATATCTGGCTTTAATAATTTTCTTTAAGCAACATCCTATGTATGAAGATGTAAATATTACATGGTGGCTCTGAGGCTAAGGATCTGTGCTGGTATCCACGGCCAAAAAGAGATCCTACTCTGCTGGGCCCTCGAGCGAGACCCTTAAGCTGTAATTGGTCCGGGGCGCTCTGACCCCAAGGGCTATCGAAAACGAACAAATTCCTAATACAAGAAACTGTATAAGGCGAAATAAAGAACAAAAAAAATATATTAATAAACGTTCTTATTGTTGTATTACTTCCAGCCTCACACATCATAACTCTTACATATTCCTTGTTCTTGTATGGCAGGCACGTATCTGCGCTGTATGTCTACGTTTTACTTACGCGACACTCCATGGCTGGTGACAAACTGAGCAATGACACTTACGTGGCAGTGACGTCAACAGAGAGCTCATTGTCATCGACGTAGAAGAATGGCTGGCTGGGTTCCAGTTTAACTTCAAAGCTTGGCAGGACTAGGAGAGAAAAAAGGAAAGAAATGAGGGGCTTCACGCGAGACCACTGGGAATGATGGCCAGCCAGCCAGCCACCGGACTTGTCACTCCGCACTGAAAGGTGTCCAGACGTCTGGTGTCTGAGGAGGCTGTGTAGTCGCGTTCACAGAATTGACAACTGTGTTTCCCAGACTGAGGTGCCCTTACACAACGTCACGTTATCCAGCGCTTTCTGTCAATTAAGACACAAACTTCAACCATTTACACTCAGCTATTCAACAAAATATCGGAAGTGGAACTTCACCCATCCAAAATCTTTGTGCCAATCGGCCCATGGTGGCGTGTCAGGGGAGGTATGGCACTCCAGCCCAGGCTATACTGGGAGCCACCTCTTTCAGCTCCGCCTGCGGCTTCATGTGTGATTAAAGCCACCCCAGCCGTCAATGCCAGTCACCCGGAATACTGCTGCCCGCTCAGAGAGAACCAAACAGTCCGACAGTTTCTCTACCCAGTTGAACTGGGTGTGTCAAAATGGTTTGTTTCCAGTGAATGAAAGCTGAAGGCAAAAGAAAACCTTTCTGGAAACAGAGTGACGACTTATCAAGTGACAGTGACAAAGCAAATCCTCCATGCGTGTTTATTGGAGTATTACAGAGCAGCTCTGCATTGCTTTTAGTACACGGACTTCTTCTTACTTACACATCTAACCAAGGGCAGCACAGTGGTGCAGTGGGTAGCGCTGCCACCTCACAGTAAGGAGACCCGTTTGGGTTCGCTTTCGGGGAGTTTGCGTGTTCTCCCCGTGTCTGCGTGGGTTTCCTCCCACAGTCCAAAGACATGCAGTTTAGGTGGATCTGCGATCTGAAATTGTGCTTGGTGTGTGTGTGTGTGTGCCTTGTGGTGGGCTGGCGCCCTGCCCGCAGCTTTGTTCCTGCCTTGCGTCCTGTGCTGGCTCCAGCAGACCCCCCCGTGACCCTCTAGTTAGGATGTAGCGGGTTGGACGATGACTGACTGACTGACTGACCAACATGGCGCACACCAACACTCTTTGTTAAGCTGGTTGTCACCATGAAACCTCTCAATTCTAACTCTCTCCAAAACTAACCTGCGATGTACCCGTGGTTTGTCCACTACGGTACCTCCTGGCATACCGACTGGCACGTTTCATGATATTATTGTCATGACTGGCACTTCAGAGCTGCAGGAGCCTTGGCTGGGATACCACTTGGCACCACTGTGAAGAGCTGCTTGCAAAAAGTGGCCACCGGGCAAAAGTAAAATGCCAGTCTGTGTGCAACTAACCAACAACAGACATGCTTCCCGTCCTCGTGTTCTAGGGCAGTGGTGGGCAATGTGGCTGCAGGTTTTCATTCCAACCCAATCCTCGCCAGTCTGGCAGCTTATTTCACTTTATGGCTTGTTAGTCTGCAATGTAAGGCTCTTCTATCGTCGATTTTCTCCTTTCCAAGGACGTCATCCAAATGATTTGAAGTCTGTCACATTTTCTATTAAGTGTTTTAATAAATCAAACGTGACAAGCGTGATGGACACACAGAGGCGCACATCGAAACAAGCGAGACGGTGAAGTGCTGACTGCTTTTGTCTTTTACATCTTATTGCTAATAAGGAGCCATTAAAACAGCAGAACGCAACTCTTTAAGATTGAAATAAACAATTAAGGGCGGAGAACAACACACTTAATGAAATGAAAACACCTGAAGAAATGAGACCACTAAAGTGAAGCATCAAAATGTCACTTAAGCAATAAGAGCTTCTTCATCATCACCAGCAGTAACGGACTTCTCATCAAGACAACAAAAACTGCGGCCCACCAGGACCGACGCTGCCCACCCTGCTCTAGACTTCAGAAGGTCATTTTGATTTTTCAGATTGTTGTAGAATTGTGTTTTTTTTCTCGTCTACATGCTTTATTGTAAATGATTTTGGTTTAACATTCAAAGTCGAGTTCTGATGCCTTCCCTGCTATTTAAGTACTTGCAGAGATAACTGAGTTTTATGAGCTGGGGGCTCAATGCTGACGTCCTGGATGAGTGGCTGGTGGGGCAGCAGGACAGGAGAAGATGGCGGGTCCTGGTGGCGTACAAAATGGAGGATGAGGCCCGATGAGGCCCAGGTGAGCAGCTGCTAGTAAGTGAAGGCTCTTAACAACATGGCGTGACAGGCCTTCTCTTAGGCACAAAGGTCCCATCAGCCCTTTCTTTTTATTTTATTCTTCTTTATATATTTTATGAAGCAGAGTTATTTGCACATAATATATGGCTGGTGTAATGTTACAAAATAAAGTCAGTAATAACACATTCATGCTTTAAATTGTTATATATGGGGTTTTCTGCTCTGCTTACACTTAAATATAACTTACATTTACCCGCAAATACAAAAGAATTTTAATTTGTGTTTGGAGTAAGCGATACATGAGCCGCAGAATAACTAACTCCGCTTGTGAAAGGTGAGGACCAAACTGAGAACAAAACGGCCACAAAATCCCTCAAATAGCCAACCACTCGCTGACAGAAGACGTGTGTGTGTGTGTGTGTGTGTGTGTGAGGCCATTCTGAAACTCACTGGCTATGTGGACTGGGCGATAAGGGAGCTGCTCACCGACTTCACTCAGACCGTCTCCCTGACTCATTGGCTTTAATGTCCAAGTGCTGCCTTTGTGGACGTCACCGAGTCATCCAGCCTTTGGACCTTTACCTTGAAATGTGCAACCAGAAAACCGCCGCACAGCCGAGACCTCCACCCAGCTAACCAACCTGCTCGGGTCCCCCTCCGCATCGGAGACTCTACTTATGATGTGCGCTCGTCCTGTGCCATCAAAGCCGATGTCTTCAAGGAGTTCAAACAGCCTTAGAAATCAAGACTGGGATTATTGTGATCTAACATTCACCTGTCATTGCTACGTGCTCGCCCTTCTCTCCCAATGTGTGCTTGTGTATTTTTGGGTTAGGGTTAGACTGCGAGATAAAAGAACTTCTTTTTCAGGAAGCATTCAGTGTCCACCTCAAAATACAGGTTATGGAGACCACCTTACCATACTCTTTGACTTCAAATTCAGATGTGTAATTCTCCTGTGGTGTCACTTCAAATTTGGCCACAATCTTCCAGATGCCGACACTGTAAAGACAAAGGCAGCAAAATCATTTGGGGTGCAGACAAGTCTGAGGCCGAGTCTGCGAAAAGTTTGTTGTAGCTTACTTATGTCATTACACACTAGGGAATAAATCTTAGAAAAGACAGATATGAAAAGGCACTATATAATAGATAGGAAAGGTGCTATATAATAGAAAGGCACTATATTATAGATAGATGTGAAAGGCACTATACAATAGATACATAGATAGAAAGGCACTATATAATATATAGACAGATAGATGTGAAAGGCACTATACAATAGATACATAGATAGAAAGGCACTATATAATAGATAGATAGATGTGAAAGGCACTATATAATATATAGATAGATAGATAGGAAAGGTGCTATATAATAGATAGAAAGGCACTATATTATAGATAGATGTGAAAGGCACTATACAATAGATACATAGATAGAAATGCTCTATATAATAGATCGATAGATAGATAGATAGGAAAGGTGCTATATAATAGATAGATAGACAGATAGATGTGAAAGGCACTATACAATAGATAGATAGAAAGGCATTATATGATAGATGTGAAAGGCACTATATAATAGATTAGATAGATAGATGTGAAAGGCACTATATAATAGATTAGATAGATAGATGTGAAAGGTGCTATATCTTAGATAGATGGGAAAGGCACTATAATAGCTATAAACAAACATGTATTAGACAGACATGAAAGGCGCTATATAACAGACAGACTGACAGGCAGAACTTTGTCTCTAGAAGGGGTTCAGCTTTTCACAGAAGCTCAATAAATAACTCCATAAAACATTATAACAAGCCAGTACACAGAAGAACAAACTAAAGAAGAAAGTCCGCTTGCTTCAGGAGTCCCGGCCAGGCCTTCTGCTGGTCCACCGCCTTTACTATTCAGGAGCCCCAGTGGTTTCTTCAGAGACTTTTGTCGTTGGCTGCAAGTCCCCAAGTGCTCGAGTGTCACAGAGAGACGGACGCGGCGCTTCAAGTGCAGTGGAAAATCTGACACCCTGTCCCCTTGTACAGTGCAGGTGGTGGAAACAATACCGAACTTTACCAAAGGGGTACATCGGGCACCCCACGATTCACTGATGACTGTCTTTCTGACATAGTCTTAGAAATGTACTAGTTAAAGAATAGCACAAAATTCTGTACAAAAAACCAAGAACATCCCTTTACTTTTTGCAGTGTTTAGCGTATTTTAAAGGATGTCCTTTCACTTTTAGGACCTGCGGCCCCACCCTGACATCTGGCTGCTGACAGATCATTCTCGGGGTGCTCTCTGAGCTGAACTTGGACCCCAGAAGCCGTGCATCGAGGACCGCGGCCCAGCAGCCATGGGAGATGACGTCCCGAGGTCAGAGTAGCCCCCTGCTGTCCGACACCGCCTAGGAGAGCCCAATGGGGTGGGTCTGCTGGTGCCAATAATTAGCGCGCGCTGCCTCATCAAAGGGCTCACGCGCCAGGCCTCTACTAGTGCCATCTTGTGGCGGGCTTTGCTTCGCGCGCGCGCCGCTGCGGAGAGCCCGCCACCGCCGAGTCACGTGATCTCCTCTTCCCAACCCACTTTATCAGAGCAGGGTCACGGGGAAGGAGGAGCCAATCCCAGCAATCGTGGGGGCCCAAGGCAGAAACACGTAGGACAGAATTAGCGGAAGACTCCATGCCATGTTAAACCGCTGGCCAGCCACACGCTCCACGATGGACGGACTGTTACGGGGTTCTTTGTGGCGGGGCTGCTTTTTCGTTGTCTCTTTGACGTCATCGTCAGAATAAAATGGAAGTGGGTGAGCGATGTCGGGTCAGGTTAACTGTTCTGATCGTGGAGCAGTAAAACGGGATAAGCGGTGTCTTCTGGTGAAATGAAATCCATCCATCCATTTTCCAACCCGCTGAATCCGAACACAGGGTCACGGGGGTCTGCTGGAGCCAATCCCAGCCAACACAGGGCACAAGGCAGGAACCAATCCTGGGCAGGGTGCCAACCCACCGCAGGACACACACCCACACACCAAGCACACACTAGGGCCAATTTAGAATTGCCAGTCCACCTAACCTGCATGTCTTTGGACTGTGGGAGGAAACCGGAGCGCCCGGAGGAAACCCATGCAGACACGGGGAGAACATGCAAACTCCACACAGGGAGGACCTGGAAAGCGAACCCGGGTCCCCAGGTCTCCCAACTGCGAGGCAGCAGCGCTACCCACTGCGCCACCGTGCCGCCCGAAATGAAATCTGATAATAAAACATCTCTGTGTCTGCTCCATTAAGTGCGTGATGCTAAAGAAAAAAATTCTGTGACTTTAAAGTTGATCTTTTAAGATAATCCGAAAGAAACGCCAGGAGTGACTTACTTCACAACTTCAGGCATCTTGTAAGTCCCGGAGGAAATGCCATGAGGAGATGACAGCACATCTTTGCTAACGATGATTCCATCAGGATTCTGCAGAAAAGCAAAGCGAGCGACATGTTATTTTTATCGGGTTTGCTTCCTTTTGTAAAAGAAAATGAGAACAAACGCTTTAGCAGCTCAGGGGTCCTCAATCCCAGTCCTGGGGGGCTGCAGTGGCTGCAGGTTTTTGCTCCAACCCAGTTGCTTCATAAGAAGCCCTTATGGCTCAAGTGACACTTCTGCTTCATTTTAGTTGTCTCGCTTGTTACGATTTTGAACCCTAATTGCTTATTTTAGTTTTAAACAGCTGTATTCTTGGTTTTTATTGTTCCTTATTAGCCATAACATGCAAATGACAAAAGAGATTAGCATTTCTCCAGTTAGCTTGTTACCATTTACACCTGTGTGTATTTATCAGGCACTATTGGGTTTAATTAAATACTTGGAAGGAAAGTAAAGAGAATTCCTCCTCCATTTTAGCCTTCAAATCACTTGGATGATATCCTTAGAAAAGGGAAGAAAATCCAGGATTGGAGACTGTGCTGACATAGTGGAGTTAAAGCACCAGCAAGCCATGAAATTAAATTATTGGCAAGAATTGCTTTCTTATTAAGCAACCGGGTTAGAAGAAAAACCTGCAGCCACGGCGGCCCTCCAGGACTGGGATTGAGGACCCTAATGCCAGACCCGCTGGTGATGTGGCACCTGTAGTGGTAACATCTCTCCACATACAGATATCCCAGTAAAGTGAACTGGAATGCCAATGTTAAAGAGCGCTTCTAGTTCACAGCTGGACTGACACTCACCATTAGATACGCAGGTCTTACTGTCAGCCAGATGTGTCCGGGGAGAGGAGGGTCAGCCCTGCCTGAGATTTGTGGCTTTAATACGAGCCGACAACCTGCTAATGTCAGGTGAGGTGGACTCCTGTTATCCCAGACGGACATTTGTTTAAAGCAGGAAAGTACAAACTCCAGAGCAGCGTGACACACATAGAAGGACATAAGCACACCTGGCGCTGTCCTGTCACCGCTGTAAGGACAAACCAGGAAACAGAACACCATAATAATACGAAGAATAAGAATATTTCAGAATTCAGTAGGAATCCTTACAGGTGACAGACTTTAAGAAGCGAATGGCGTTCTTGGATCAGTTGCTCTTCACCTGACCGCCTGACACAATCAAGTCGCCTTCTCCCTGACCTGCTTGTGTCGCAGCTCAGTGCTGCAGTTTTACAAAAGCGTTAAGAGTTTATAGTCGTGAAGCTGGAGGTGCCAAGCCGACTCGGTCAAAGACGCTGGCACGTAACGTAGAGCGATGCCCACCTGAAGCCTTCTGTGGACGTTTTAAAGTTGACTTTTCTAAATGTCTTTTGTATCTGCACACTGAAACGCGTATTCTGTCAGTGAACACTTGCATCTTATAAAAACATTATTAATAATTAATAATTAACATTAACAGATGTCATTTACCATAACCTCCACGGAAACCGCACTCGTAGTTGGGCTCAGGTGATGAGTCATTGAAAAGACTCGGTAGAGAACTGGAAGAGAAGGAGAAATGAAAAGGTGTTATTATGTATTCATTTTTTAACAAACCTCATCATCATCATCATCATCATCATATTGCTGTTTTCTTGTCCAGAGTCACAGCAGCAGCCTGCTGAGTCGGGTGCCCCAGGCCTCCCAGTGCACAACAAGTCCCTGCAGCCATCTGTGGGCCAGGACAGTGAACTGGTGTGACCCTCGTCCGCACCGTGGTGGTCTTCTGGGCCTTCCTCACCTTCCACCTTCCTAACTACATGCCCAGACCACCTCAAGTGGCCCGCCTGTCTGTCTTTGGGGGCCGAGCTGCCACTCCTGCGTCTGTGCCAGGCCTGCCAGAGGTCAACGCTTTTAGAAAGCAAATATTGAACAATAATTGAGTAATTTCATATTTCACATATTTAACTCATGTTGCAATTTATCAACAAAAAAGAAGAATAGAATAATAAAGGGGCGGCACGGTGGCGCAGTGGGTAGCACTGCTGCCTCGCAGTTAGGAGACCTGGGGACCTGAGGTTCGCTTCCCGGGTCCTCCCTGCGTGGAGTTTGCATGTTCTCCCCGTGTCTGCCTGGGTTTCCTCCCACAGTCCAAAGACATGCTGGTTAGGTGGACTGGCAATTCTAAAATGTCCCTGGTGTGTGCTTGGTGTGTGTGCCCTGCGGTGGGTTGGCTCCCTGCCCAGGATTGGTTCCTGCCTTGTGCCCTGTGATTGGCTCCAGCAGACCCCCGTGACCCTGTGTTCGGATTCAGCGGGTTGGAAAATGGATGGATGGATGGAATAATAAAGTAAACCTTTTTTTCCGGTATAATTATTTTCTACGTAACTTCTTATCTGTTTTTTCCCCTAAACTGTATAATTGCCTCCTTTTAAATTGGGCAGTAAAACAATGCCCTGCTATTGTCTCTGTGTGTTCTTTTTTTATTGTTTCTTTTTATTTAGTTTTTTTCTTTTTTATATTGTGATACCATTGGACTGAATGTAACTGGCATTGGCAGCTGGCACCAGTCATGCACGTGTGGGTCACGGGGTGCACTTTCTACCCAGTCTGGATTCTTCACTGGTGGCAGGTAAGGCTTTATGTCGTCCCGCACCCCCAGTTACTTGACTTATTTATTTTTTGTTCTTTATTTCACTTTATACGATTTCTTTTTGTTAGTTGCGAGGTCAGCGGCCCTGGAGCAGCTGCGGGTTAAGGGCCTTGCTCAGTAGTGGGCAGCCTTCCACGTGCCAGCGCAGATCCTTTTCTTTATAAAGTGAAACGACTCTGAAATCATCAGACGACATGTCGTCGTCAGTCATCATGGCCGCTAGTCTCGGTGTCCCGTACTAACGTGGGTGAACTTGAACTGGATATGTCGGCTGAGCCCAAGTTTCTGTGTGCGTTTGTGTGCTACTGAAGCTAACGTTGGCATCACGTGGCACCATCTCGGGCTCTCACCGTTGTCAGTGGGGGTGTAGATGGTTTTGTCCGTCTGCACAAAGACGTATCCAGAGTGGAAGGACACCACAATTTCCTTCTCCAGGTTGAAGTTGGCCGAGGTGGCTTGCAGGTAGATGTACTGATTGGTGCGGGAATCGGACTTGAAATGTTTGGCAGAAATCTGGGGAAAGAAAAATGAAGAGAAAGAGCTGGAGGTCCAGTCGTCTAAGTGAGCGCCGGCCTGCGCGTCACACCACGCGTGTCACACACTCACCTTGATCGCTTTGGTCACATGGTACTGATTGTTTGCGCTCAGCTGCACTTTGTTATCTATGCCGTCAGTCGGGTACAGGGTCTGCCTTTTGGCTGGGAAGTCCAAAACACGAATTTCGGCATCGATAACACCACCAGCAAAGTCATGCGCTTCGAGAACGATGTTCTCCTCACTTTCCACCCTTATGACGTTTGGAGCTGTCAGGATGAACCTGAGAAAAGGCAGAAAGTCAACAAAGCAGAAGAGAATACGCCAATCGGCACATCACACAACTCCAGTCTCCCATGGCGTCGTCGGGAGCAGGTGGTCTAAGGTCAAAGGCCACATTAAGCGCCCCGTTAATATCCTCCTCCATCACTGTTCACCACCTGAGGTCCACCGATTCTGTCCGTGTTGGTGTCCCCTCAAACTAGCCCGTGTTCTGTGGGTCACAGGGACTGTTTACTTTGTCTCTGTCATCTCCAGACAGAGGAGCAGTTTCAGCGACACACTGCTGTCACTGTCCTGCTCCACTGACAGACTGAGAAGATCATTCCTCCCCCAAACTATGCGACTCTTCAATTCCACCAGAGGGGGTAAACGTTGAACATTATTCAAGTTATTGTCTGTTTTTTACCTGCATTTTTTATTACTCTTTAATATTTTTTGCTGCTGGAGTATGTGAATTTCCCCCTGGGATTAATAAAGTATCTATCTATCTATCTATCTATCTATCTATCTATCTATCTATCTATCTATCTATCTATCTATCTATCTATCTATCTATCTATCTATCTATCTATCTACTTTTACGAGTGCCATAGCAAAAAGCTTAAAACAGACACACGTTGACGAATCACAAACATTTGTAGCGATGCATTTTATTACGTCATGCGTTACCAAATACATTCCAACAGACGGTGCACTGCAAATGTTAACACTATAAGGTCCATGTTGATTTCAACCCCCTGTAGATGGGCAGCACAGCTAACTACAGGGATATGCAAGTGAAATCGCTCTTGAAAGCCCACGTAACTGAGAAAGGGCCGAGACATTCAAAGAATTTACTTTGCATGGTAAAATAAAACAAATGTCACAAAAGCATAAAGAAAATGCTGCACCCTCTGAAATCACAAAAGTGCCACACGGACTGTCGTCTGTACTCTTTTCTGATTTGTCGTCTCTGCCAACCTGAACCAGAGTCACGGCTGGCATCTTGTCTTGTGCCCACGTCTGTCTGCCATTTGTCTGACCCTCCTCCTCCTCCCCTTCCGTGCGTTTGGCCCCCTGAAGCCCAATGCAGACCCCATCAGCTCTGTGCTTGTGCTTATCTCTCCTCCGATCTTCAGCTGGCTAAAGGTCCACTTAAAGGACTTCACTCTTTTGATTTCTGGCCGCTTGTCCTTTCTGGAGTTTTACAAACATGAGCGCCGCTTCTCGATTTTCACAAACTTATGCTGAGTGACCAAAACAGCGCCATCGTCTTTTAGAATGTGAATTTCCCATCGGGATTAATAAAGTATCTATCTATCTATCTATCTATCTATCTATCTATCTATCTATCTATCTATCTATCTATCTATCTATCTATCTATCTAGAGCGCCACTTTGTTAAAGGTGACGTTCAGAAGTAAAGTTTACGAAAGTCTTAGCCCGGCAGTTGAACTACTTGAACACACTCGACATTTCAACTGTCCATCCACAGGCTTTCTGCACTCAGAGGGTCGTTTGAACCCCCAGCACACCCACAGGAGAAAGGCGCTATATAAACACAATGTATTTATTATTATGATTATTAAATCGAGCGGTCAAAGCCAGGTCAGGGCACGGCGAGAACATCCACATTCAATCCGGGAGAGCCGCAGATTGCCGATCGGTTGGAAGCCGCGGTTCGGCGGCCCTTCCGTGGCCGTTTAATGAAACGCAGACCTAAAACAGCGGCGGCGCAGGCTCGGGGGTCTGCCCGGGGCGGTCGTACTTACAGGGGCTGCTGGGCGGCGCAGGTGTGCAGCAGAGACAGCGCCAGCGGGACGAACAAGTGCAACGCCGATCCTGCCATCACGAGCGACGGGACTCCGGTGTGCTGGGCTCCTTTCCGGGGGTCTTTTTATGTGCCCATGGGAGTGGGCGGCCGCTTCGCTTCGTATTGATCTGTGAAGGAGCTGCAATGGCGACCTGCCAGGGCGCCGAGGGGGCGTCGCATTCCCGGACCTTCGGGCTGTTTTTGTGTCCGAACTTACTGGAAGGCAGACCTCCCGATTTTCACAGAAGTTCACGGGGCAGTTTTTTCATTTTTCACGAGTGTGCGGAGCCCTGACCTGACACCGCCAGACGACTGCCATGAAAGATCGTAACACAGGGCACAATGGGCACTGGCATAGGGGCCCACGATGTTTCTGATGCCAATGTGTCTTTCTGTTTTGGTATCAAAACAGGTCGAGTCCCCAAACAATCTCTACAAATATAAAAGTGCCAAGGAACATCTTCAGGGCGATGCCACAGGAGAACCGCGTAGGCATGGAGGTGGCAGAAGGAGCCTCAGTTGATTTAGACGCCATAAGCAGCCGCACACAGATGAGCACAGATTTGGGTTCAGTGGGTCCCAATGGGTTCCTGATTTTAACAGGACACTCGCTACATGCCAGTTAGCATCCTGCCAGGCGGACTGCTGCACATGTCTGCTTAATCCACGTTTAAAAGCCTTAAGAACCAATTGTAGAAGAATTCCAAGAAATAAAATGTCTCTTTGTCAAGCGATGGAGCTACGAGGAACCACAAAACCCAGCAAAGTGCCATTGAGGAACCGGGACCCTTACGAGTGTCATGGAGTTTGTGTGTCACTTCTCCTCCCTCGTCCCAAAGTCATTGTGACCTCAGGTGGCTGGGTACTTCAGTGGGTCCGGCGTTGATTACATCCAGTGGTGCTTGGGTACCACCAGTGCCCCTCGGCTGGATTACGAGGGGTGGAGAATGTTCGGTTATGTTAATCAAATGATACTTTTTGGAATATTTAGTATATTCCATGGAGGTGATTTACTTATAAATACAGCGGGTACACGCAAGGCCCTGGTAAGACCACCATGATCCCCAAAGTGTCAAAGGTCCCTCACCTCACCTCATTACCCCCCAACTGGGCACAAAGATACTGTCACACATCATGAACGGGCACCCACTCCAGGAATCTGTTGCCTGCTGGGATTGGCATCAACTCCCCTTGCCAACATGCCCTGGGGGTGTTGGACTGTTTAGCCCAACTAGATGACCCCCTGAGTATGCCAGAGTTCTGACTTCTGTGTGTCACCCACATTGTATGCGTCATATAGTAGGTGACGGCTGAAAGAAAGTAGGGGACAATCCTGCTTTTCAATGGCGCCTTTCATGGTGGAGGGTATCTCTGGGCCAGGGGCAGCAGGGCACCTCACTTTGAATTAAGCCGCACTACCTTAACTTGTTATGCCAGTTTGTCTAAAGATATTGAGAACATATCACATACAGTGTGTGTGTGTGTGTGTGTTGGGGTCCCCTGATTTCCTCCCATCTCCCAAGGGTGCCCAGGTTCACACTGAATTGTTTGCTATGGACTGACATTGGCTGCAAGTGGTGCCCAGCAGCGGACTGGTGCCCGCCTCGATCCTGGCACTGCTGGACAGACGATGGCCCCTATGGGTGGATGTTTGAGTGATCTTGGTGACCGACTCTGTGGTTTTCCGGGGTCAGCGTGTCAGATCTGCCGCCATCTCCTTTTCCTGTCTGCGTGACTCATTTTCAGCTCCGTCCTGTGCCGTTATTTGGACCTCACTATTCACAAAGAAGGTGGCCACCTGCACGTCCCTCCTGGCCTCTGCCCTCTCGCTGCTGTCATGTCCTCCACTATCAGAGGTGATTTGTGTGGGGATTTGGAAGCGTTTTGAAATTCCTTTGGACGAATCCCCCTCAGTTTTGAAACTCTGAGATAAGCCGCGGGCCGCCTTGCGTAATCAGGGGGGAGTCATCTTTCACTCTGGACTGCGTTTTGAAGCCCACCTGGAATGTGTTTACAGACCTTGAGCGGCCCTCCTCACTTTCTCTCCTTTGCTTTTCACATTTTAGGTTACTGGAAGGCAGCTCTTCCCGGACCACCTTAAAGTCCACGGGACCCCAAGTTCAGCATCTCTCCTGCTCAGCAACTCCAAATGTGAGGTCGGTCTTGAGGGTCCCATCCAGAATATCGAGAGCTCTCAGGCCATCTCGACATGAGGATGGCTGCCCTGTGCCCTCTGGGGTGGCCTATGACTTCGCTGTGCCCTGCACCCTCTGTGTCAGGGTGCTCAAGAGGGGACATGGTGGCACAGACGCTCTTTGTGGTTTATTTGTTTTCCTTGTCCAAACTCAGAGCTTTGTGCTTAATTCATTTCTCTTTGATTTGTGACGTTGCTTCTGTTGATCAGACGAGCTTCTTCTTGTGTCTGTCCGCTGCCATTGTGCATCTTTTGAGCGTTTATGAAGTGAACACGGAGAAGACACAATATGAAGAAGATGAACAATCACTTCTGCCTTGTGCCCTGTGTTGGCTGGGATTGGCGCCAGCAGACCCCCGTGACCCTGTAGTTAGGATATGGTGGGTTGGATGCTGGATGGATGGATGGACAATCACTTGGTCTTCTTCAAATCGATGCCTTTCTCTTATTTGGGTTTTGAGTTGAAGTTCTCTGAAAGGTCCTCTCTACTGCGGTGGGCTGGCGCCCTGCCCACGGTTTGTTTCCTGCCTTGTGCCCTGTGCTGGCTGGGATTGGCTCGGGCAGACCCCCGTGACCCTGTGTTCAGATTCAGCGGGTTGGATAATGGATGGATGGATGGACAATCACTTGGTCTTCTTCAAATCGAGGCCTTTCTCTTATTTGGGTTTTGAGTTGAAGTTCTCTGAAAGGTCCTCTCTACTGCGGTGGGCTGGCACCCTGCCCACGGTTTGTTTTCTGCCTTGTGCCCTGTGCTGGCTGGGACTGGCTCGGGCAGACCCCCGTGACCCTGTAGTTAGGGTATAGTGGGTTGGATAATGGATGGATGGATGGTCCTCTTGTTAAGGTTTTGCCTTCTTCTTCTTTAGGGCCGATGTCTTCTTAATGCCCGTTATTCCACTATTTTACGTACTTTCTCTTGAGTTCTGTGCGTTTGCTCGTTGACACTTTTTTATGTTTCTGCTTGAATCAAGTGACTTAGATGTGACCTTTCTATGCCGCAGGTCCTGGGACTTTTGTTAACTAATATAATAATATAATAATAATAATAATACATTTTATTTATATAGCGCCTTTCCCATGCTCAAGGCACTTCACAGAGTTTAGGAAGAACGTCAGGGTATACAGTACATAGCATTGTAATAAACCTCATCTATGGTGGCTTGAAAGCGTCTGTGCCAGCTAAGGAGGTGTCACGTGACACAAGTTCTACTTGGAGGGGATGACAAACACGACGACTGCTTTTGCTGCGGATGTCACATTACAGGACCGCAGATCGCTGGGCAGGTCCAATGACTGCTGCATGACAACTTGCCAGCCAAAGTGTCGCCACTATTTCTGCTACACAAAGACTTGACAGGCATGGTGAGTTGAGCCTCCTTCTGTCTCTTCATTCCATTTGATCTCCATTTGTAAAACACAACACCTCAGACAGACAGACAGACAGACAGGCTTCTCTTCGGGTGGTGAGGTTCCTCATCGCCTGTCACCGCACCTCACAGGCTGCCATCTGTCCTGCACAGTGCCACCCTGCATGCCTATCAAGGGAGACTCAGACTGGGTATGGCACACTATGTGACTGGCTCAGATTGTGTCATCAAATGTGACCGCACCTCTGGCGCCCCCTATGGCCAGGGATGTGAAGAGCAGCTTTAATGGAGGCAAAGTACAATGTAAGAAATGCGGGCTTGGGGTGTCACAGGGCAGCTGGCGTTGGCATGTCCTCCACTTGGGCTTTCACCTGACAGCGAATGGAGACTTGGAGAGCTGCGCCGCTTTGAAAAGAGAGTCAATAATTTCTCAATCATTATCTAATTCTTTTATTTGAACAGCTTAAATAAAAAGAAAGAAATAAACAAACAAACCGCTCTGCCGGGAAAGCCGATGGCCTTTTCTGTTTGTCGGTTCACTGATTAACCCCATGGCTTTTCATGGAGGAATTAGACCTAAAGTTCGAGGGTTGGGGGGGGAGGTGAGCAGTAGTGTAGCTGGGGGGGGGCATGGGGGGGTCAAGGAGGGAAATCTGTCCCCGGGCGCAGCATCCAGGGGGCGCCAAATTTCTCTTCCCCATTGCATTTTGGCAAACAGGAGGGGGGCACATATTCTTCAGTTGTCCCCGGGCACTGAAAACCCTCTGGGGGTGAGAGAAAATGGAAATAAAGGGAACAGAAATCCCAAAAACTAAAAGTTAAAGGAACAAGCAAACCTTCAGTTAGAGGATGGCCTGTGGACCTGGGGATTGGTTCTCAGAGTTGGAGCAGATCTGACACAATTAAATATCTTTAAAAAGCAAGTCAGGTTCAAACAAACAGAACCGTGGGAGGAAAAGTGGACTTCCATGTGCCGTGTCGGTGGAGCATGAAACTCACATTTGTGAAGTCGGCTTACAACGTCAAGTTCTTCAAGCTGAGTGAAGTTCTACTTGCTTGGCTGCTGAGGAACACAAAGAGACACCAAAAAGAGTAAATACTGTGGCGGGCGACCGGGTCCCATAGCCCGGCTGGGACGCCCCTTCTACTTATGTTCAGCCTTGGGCTCCTCAGTACCTCCCCCTGGATGCTTGGTGGCAGCTTACCCAGCTCACTTTCCTGCAGGGTACCATGGGAGATGGAGTTCTCCGCGACCCTGTGGGGTTCTGGGGTGGCCACCAGGGGGTGCTGCATGGAACAGGTGATCAGGCACATGGAGCATGTCTGGGTGGGCTATAAAAAGGGCCAGTGACCACCACTCAGGGCCAGAATCGGGAGGAAGAGGACGAGGTTGCCTGGGAGGAGTGGTGGTGCCAGAAGAAGGGCTGTGATTTGTGTGCGTTACTGTGCTGTGACTGGGGGGTTCATTGGGAAGACGTGCCCTCCAGCTGACGAAATAATAAAGTCTTGTTGGATTTTACACGTGCCTCTGTGTCAGTCTGTGCCGGGTCGGGCGTCCGATTCACAATACGCAGAGTCAAAGACACACACAGACAGACGGAGAGCAGATACACTCGTGGGACTTCAGGGCTCTGCTCCCTCCACACCTCCCCACCCGTCTCCTTTCAGATCTTCTGTATTCTTCCCAGTGTCGGTCTTGATGGCGTCAAGTTCTTCGTTGGCCTCGTTTCCTTTTTCCGCTGACCATTCTGTACAATTGGTTTGCATTTCCAGTGTCAGTCTCTGCTGCCAGTGATGTTTCTGCTCCAGAACTTCTCTATGTGTGACTCTTACTGTTCCTGGTTGACTCGACTTGATGTTATTTTAAAAGAATGAAATGGACAGGACTGGCGAGCTCTGTTGGGTTGAGTGGCCAGTTCCCACTGTCCTAATGGTATGTGGAGCAGCTTTCTCCAGCACCGTACTTTGAATGCATCGGATTTCTTCATCATTCAGCTTTCACACTCATAACAATATTCATAAATTCATAAATCTCTCACACCGGTGTCCAGCAGATGGCACATCACAAACACTTGTAATAGTAAAATGCATTGCATGTGTCATTCCAACAGATGTCGCATCATGAATCCCATACCAAATGGCATAAAACAGACACAGATGTATTGCATGGTGCCCTGCAAGCGCTAACCGTGAGGTCTACGTTGACTTGGATTTCAACTTGTCTTAGACAGCTGGTGGAATACAAAACTACACGGTGAAGAGGGTGAAGTTTTCACGAGGCGCATGATTTAGTATTAGGATGACAAGATGATGAGTGAAGAATCCAAAGGAACAGGAGCTGAGAGCAAATGAAGACGGAGCCACAAAGCTGAGCCGTCAGGAAGCGTGTTGTGAGTTTTGAGTTACAGCAACAGACCAGGAGCATCTGGAGCTCAAAGCCACAAATGGATACTCGATTTTATTTGTTTAATAAAGAAAATTAAAACAATTAAACAAACAATAAGTGATCACAATATGAGGGACGTAATAACACATTGAACAGAAGCAAAAGAAAACAAGAAGAAAACGAGAAATCAAACACAGAATTGACACGTAACTGAAGATCTCCTAAAGAAAAAGCCAAAAGCAAAGCCCAACCACTGAATCCAGAAGAAAGGTGGGAGGATGAAACTCTGAAATGCTTTTAAATGGACTTTAAAACCTGCTGGGCACACCTTGGGTCAAAGACAGGGAGCGTGACGCTGGCCAAACGCGTAAATCCTATCAATAACACCGCACAGAGTCCGACTCCAGCGCAGTGAAGAGCCGAGTGCAAGGCCCGTCCTCACAGCTCCCTCTGGTGGCTTCGCTCTTCATAGCCACGCTAAGTAAGGAGGCGGGGCTGAGACGGCGTTCCAGGACTGTCATTCACCTTCGGCCAATCAGCTTTAGACGCAGCCTCTGATGTCATGAAGGCGGGACTCTGCGCGAGGGCAGGTAGTTTCCCATTTTTTAATGGCAGATCTCCTTAAAATTCAAGCCTTTTCTTTGACCTCCCAGTTTATGGTTTATTCTGTGAAACGTCACGTGCAGGAGAAACACACAAAGGAAAATAAAGTATGGAAATGGTGAGAAACGAAGACCACCTTCTGGACCACCTGAAATGAGCCAAGCAGAAAAATCATCAGAGACTCAAAACGTGTGGTGATCCTGAAGAAGACGGCTTAAGATTGGCATCCAGCGGTGAGGCCATCAACTAAAATCTTAATGTCTTCGCAGGTCTTCTTGTATCTGGGGTCCTGACAGTCTTGGGCTGATGGCCACCACTCAATCCACGTGTCTGAGCCAATGAAGTAATAAATCCTGCAGGGGACAGAGAAAGTGGGCCATAATGAGATAACGAGGGTCTTCATAGACCAGGAAAGTGTTCATTGAAATAGCTAATTACATGGGCCACCTCACCCTTCCTACTTCTCACTGACTTCCTTACATTTGGAACAGGAACACCCCCCCCATGATTCTACTCTTAACACCCACCAACTCAGCTGTATAACACTATAGAAAAGCCAGTGGAGAGCAGGAAAGGACCGTCAGTGACGACAGCGAGACTACGTGACAAGGGGGCTTTAATACCCGGCACAAGAGCCCCAAAAACAGAAGTTATGCTCTTTGGGCAACCAGACAGAAATTGCTTTGGTGTGAATGTGAAACTTACTCTTTAGACGAATGCCACCAGTCCTCCATATGTCCTGTTATCAGGTAATCTTTATTGGTTTCAAGATTCAAGGTTTTCTTGCAGGAACTTGGAGAGAAGAAATGTCGCTTCTGTCCTTCAGGCTGCTCCAAGTCTGCTGAAAGAGAAGCCACACAAAGAAAGGCCGTCACCATCTCAACGTCTCTGATAGCCCTCAAGACTCCTGAAATCAGAGAGTTCAGGACATTCCATAAAGGGCTGCATCTCTTCTTTCCTACAATCTCTATCTATCTATCTATCTATCTATCTATCTATCTATCTATCTATCTATCTATCTATCTATCTATCTATCTATCTATCTATCTATCTATCTATCTATCTATCTATCTATCTATCTATTATTATTATATAGTGCCTTTCAAATCTATCTATCTATCTATCTATCTATCTATCTATCTATCTATCTATCTATCTATCTATCTATCTATCTATTATTATTATATAGTGCCTTTCATCTAATCTATCTATCTATCTATCTATCTATCTATCTATCTATCTATCTATCTATCTATCTATCTATCTATCTATCTATCTATCTATCTATCTATCTATCTATCTATCTATCATATGGTGCCTCATCTATTTATCTATCATTTCATCTTTCTCTACCTTGGTGACGTGTTACCCGGTAAGCCCACTCTGTACAAAACAATACATAACGGTACAAATGTGCACGTGGATTCTGGGATATTTCATTGGAATATTCAAACAATTTTTCATTTTTGGCTAATTTAGAAGACACCAAGAAACACTTTAAATCACCTGCAAGGATAACCTTCACAATTTCCATGTTGTATAAAACGTAGTTGGACTTTTCCGTGACTTCCAAGAGCCGAGCTTGGTATGCTGTGGGGAGAAAAGGAAGTGGAGGTCAGAATGGACGCTCGTCATGTGTTTTCTTTGTCATTTCTTTTCCTGTTTTTGTAACCAGTGTTGTTGTGTCGCTTGCCTTATGTTAAGGTAATGCATCAATTTGAAAAGTGCTAGAAAAGATAAAACTCAGCTTTGTCTTATAAAACTAATAAAACACGAGGCCCTCTGGCTGCCTGCATTTCCTCATTCTTGTCGTTTTTTGCATTCTACAGATAGCGCTGCTCTTCTTCTTCTTTCTGTTATTATGGTGCTTTGCGACATGTATTCAACCTCTGCAATTTGCTTAACGCTCAGCACATGTTATTGCCCCTCTTTTTCTTTGTTTGCTGATGACTTTTCCATAATAAACCTCACAAGCGCAGGTCAGTTTGCTGAGGTCGCCACTACCCCCAAGTTTTAATTTCAACATATCAGATCATAAAGCTCTGAGGAAGACCAACATTGAAGTTATAATAACCTTATATGTGCAGTATAACTGGCTGTGCCACGGGTTACAATCCAAGTAATCAGCGTAGACCTCAGCATTAACGTGTGTTGTGCCGGGTCGCTGTTACACGCCTTTGGCACAGGAATCATAAAAGTAGAGCTAATGTTTGTGATGCACCATCTGTTGGATTGCAGTGACACAGAAACCAGGTGGACACACAGACAGACACACAGACACTTGCCCTAAAAAAGTGAAAGATTGCCTATAAAAATGGAATTACATTTTATATTTAGAATTACTTTAGAGCACTTTGCAGAGATCTGTTTTCACTTTGACATTATGCATCATTTTCTGCAGGTGCAAAAAGCCCAATGACATCCTCTGTGATTCAGTGCTGTTTGTGAAAAGTTCCAAGGGGCTGAAGATGTTTTAAAGGCGCTAAGGGAGTTGCCATTGTCATTTGTTTATAAAATGCATGAATGAAATATGTCAGAAAAGTTTATGATGATGATAGCATCTTAGGATCTGTCTTTATCTTTTTATATATATATATATATTGTCACACACGTGCGAATAGGAGGCAGCTGAGAGAATTACATTAACACATCCGCCCAGGAGACAGCGGGGTGCACTGACTCTCTTTCTGAGTCTCCTGCAGACCTTTCCTGGGAAATCCCACCGGGAGCTCAGAGCACATCACTTCCTGTCCCAGCCCCCGAGGACGACATCACTTCCTGTCCCAGCCCCCGAGGATGACATCACTTCCTGTCCCGGCCCCGAGGACGACATCACTTCCTGTCCCAGCCCCCGAGGATGACATCACTTCCTGTCCCGGCCCCGAGGACGACATCACTTCCTGTCCCGGCCCCGAGGACGACATCACTTCCTGTCCCGGCCCCAAGGACAACATCACTTCCTCAAGTCTTCAGAGGGCACTTCTGTCTTGTACAAATTACTTGCTTCTCAAACCTTTTTACTTTTTGCAGCCAGGAACACATCATACGGGTGGCTGCCCCAAACCTTTGTGACGTCTGGTGTCTCTTTTTGTCACAATATATATATATATATATATATATATATATATAATCAGCATTTAACTTTTTGTGCTCCTTGTATGCAATGTGCTAAATTGACTCATGCATTATTTGCCTTATTAGGTTCTCTTTCATGCCTCGTTCCTCAGGGGGCCCTCTTTTGGAGTTGTGGTGCCCCTCCAGCCCACCCACAGACATCTCCTCAGGTCACTCCTGCCAGTCTCCTCTGTCTCATTATTGAGTGGTTGCTCTTTGTTTTGTTCGGAGTTTCACCTGCTGACGGGTAGACACTTTTGAGCTCCACCTGGGGTCACCGTGATGTTTTCTTTGAAGTGATTTGATATTTTGTTAATGTGTTGTCATCTGCACGTCTTCTCCTGCTCTTGTATAAACGTCGCCTGAGCAGTGAATCTGCCGACTTCATAAAGTCCCCAATGATCGCATTCCACTGTGACAATACACAAGCGCGTGAGTGACCACACAGCAAAGCTCCAAGGCCAGGCTAGAGGGCACCCATTGCCGTCGGTGCCCTGCGACTCCACCGGTGGAGGTTATAGGTTATAATCACCTGACACAAGGGAACAGGCTCAGCCAATAAGCTGCTGTCAGCATTTGGTGTTCCTTTGGTCACCATGGCTCATGACCTGGTCACAATGTTTCACAAGCTATACAATTGCTTTTCTTTTTGCTCTTCATTCATTTTGAGAAATGGAGAAAAGTCACAAAGCGTTAGTCTGGACTGATGAAATTCGAATGCCAAAATGGATCAAATGGGACATCATAAGAGGACACTAAATGTCCATGAAATGAGAGAATGAGATGGAAAGCCGCTTTATCAGATGCTTCCACGGCCTGTGCTGCCCACATGTGGAACATAAGAAAGGGGTGCTTGGTCATTAGAAGGAGACCTCCTAAAAAAATAACAGACAGTGAAGTGATGAATGCACAGAGAAGAAGCAACAGTAGCAGGACTACAACGTGTTTACCCCAATGGACTCCGGCCTCGCAGACCACACTCAGCCTGTCCTCCTTCTTCAGCACCGCCTCGTTCTGCTCCACCAGGCTGCAGTGCTCTAGGAGAAAAACAAGAAGTTGAGAAGTGGCTGGGAATTGGTGGCTGGAATGAGAGACAGTCAGGTGAGGCCTGGTGAGCGCTGGGAGGACGGAGACAGACGCACACACAGCACACAGTCACCGGGCTCACTCGTACCTGTGCTGGATGAGCAGTCATAACCTGTGACGAGGTGTGCCAGCTTACTGGACGTGAAGACTGTCATCCATCCATCCATCCATCCATCCATCCATCCATCCATCCATCCATCCATCCATCCATCCATCCATCCATCCATTATCCAACCCGCTCTATCCTAACTACAAAATGTTATGACCGGATTAAAATAAATTGAAATAACAAGCAGCAATCGTGTTAGGAACAGCAAGCTGGATCCTCAGCCTGGGCCTTTTCTCCCATGGACTTCATCTCAAACAGGAGATGCCACTTTTCCTGATTGCCCACAGATGACATAATGACCTCTTGTCTTTCATCTCTGCACTCAGATCATCAACATAAGTTCAGTTCTTGAGCACCTTCTGCCATGAATCTGGAATTCTGCATTCCTCAATATCATAATAAAAGAGGAACATCTCAGTGTGTACCCGCAGGTGCACATCCACACCAGAGTTCTGTTTCCAGGTTGGAGGACCTCAACTGTTCCCTAACATGACACTTCAGTCTAATCCTGTAGGCCCCCCTCCAAACTCTGAGCAGAACACCTCATGCCGCTGTCAAGTGCCGCCATGTTTGTTGCTCTTAGCACTCCTTGGGCATTCATCCTGGCAAAGACACCTTGACCTGAAACTCCACCTGGGATGTGCAGAACACAGGACCTCCTCTGCAGCGGTGTAGACAATTTGTGATCCCTTTAGGATTTTCTCTATTTCTGCAAGATACGCCATCAGACGTGAGCAGACCCTTACAGCAGATGAAGTGACCCCAAATCAACAAATGGCCCAAAACCTTACACTTATTGTGGAGAATGATCCGGTGTTACATATTTGTGTGTGAAGAAGTCTGTGGACCTCTGGGATTCTCAGCTCAGTTGAAGGAGACCTTAGAGTCAGGTGTAAGCGTGGGGAGGGCTGCTGCCCTATTTAAAGAACGGGGTCTTCGCTATCAATGTCTGATCTTCACTAAACGTGTTTGTAGAAGTGTGTCATATCTGAGGACCTTAGAAAAAAAACTTATTGATGTTCATCAGGATGGAAAAGCTGACAAACCCATTTCTAAAGAGTTTGGATTGCACCAGCCCAACGGCACTAATGGAGGAAATTCAGCACCATTGTGACAGACCCTCCTCAGGAGTGGTCGACCAACAAAGATCACTCCAAGAGCAACAGTGCGTAACGTTCCAGGAGGATGCAAAGGCCTCCCTTGCATTGGCTAAAGTCATGGTAGGCTCCAAAGAGAACATTTCGGCCCTTGTAAAGTTTTCTAAAGATCACACAGATGAGTCAGAAGGCTATTTAAAGTGTTCTGAGGACGAGTGGTCTAAATGAGAACTTTATGACTTGAAGGACATTCCAGCAGAAGAACCTTATCCCATCCATGAACCATGCTGGTGACAGTATCACGGTTTGGGCCTGCTTGGCTGCCACTGGACAATGGCTTGCCATTGTTGATGGAATTATGAATCTTGAAATGTCCCAACAAATTCTACAGGGAAATGTCAGGACATCCTTCTGTGTGAACTTGAGCAGGTCAACGAGCCTAAACACATAAGTCATTCTACCAAAGAATAGTTAAAGCAAAAGACTGCTCATGTCTTGGAATGGGAGAGTCAACATCCTGACCTTAATGCTGTAGAAATCCTGTGGAAGGACCTGAAGCAAACAGTTAATGCAAGGAAGCCCACCAACATCCCTGAGCTGAAGCAGTTCTGAGAAGAGAAATGGGCTCAGAATTCTGAACACTCACTGGAGATGTTGAGATGAAGTCAGTGCTGCACAAGGGGGTCTCACCCATTACTGAAAGAAAACATTCACAGACTTCTTCACACACAAATACGTAACTTTGGATCATTTTCCTCAATAAATAAGTGAACAGGATGAAGGTTTTTGTTTTTGTTGGGTTCTCTTTCAGTTGTTGTAGGACGTGCGTGAATGTCTGATAACAGTTTAAGTCTTATTTATACAGAATTAGAGACAATTCTAAAGATGGGCTTTAGAGTGTTGAACCACATGAAGACCCTAACAGCAGGTCAGCCACCTGTAAATGCTTTTCTACTTCCAGATACCATGGCTGATATGATGTGTGATGTCAACTCCAGAGGCACTGGGTGCCATCACTGTCAACAGATGAACGTCCAGCCTGGCGTGCTTGCTGGCTGCAGTTGAAAGGACTCCATCCATCTAGCATGGGACAAGAAGACCGCACCAGCCCGATACATCATCTGGACATCATCCATCCATCCATCCATCTATTATCCAACCTGCTATATCCTAACTACAGGGTCACGGGGGTCTGCTGGCGCCAATCCCAGCTAACACAGGGCACAACGCAGGAAACAAACTCCAGGCAGGGTGCCAGCCCACTGCAGCATCTGGACATCAGTTTCTGTAAAATTACATACTGGAACTCGTCTGGGTCCGTGCCCGTGGGTGCCCAGTGCCAGTTTAGGTCACTCCGTCTACTTTAGAGCTGCCTCTGGTAATCAAAGTGAATGTGAGCAGTCAGCCCTGTGCACACTGACACTTTTAATTGACTTTACTCCATGATCAGTGCTTGAAGTGTCCCGGGACTCACGGCTGCGCACTGCTGGATCCTTTTCTTAGTCTACCGGTGAGCATCTGCTTTGTGAAACTTCTGGGGAGGAACACTGAACTTTGATGAACTGCCATAAGAAGAGCGTCACCGGTAATTGGGTTCCACTTCCAGCACTACACATCGTGCCGGCCACGTAGGTCTTTTGGAAGTGAAGTATTACCTTCTGCACATTTGCACACATCTCTGTAGCAGATTTTGCTAAGAAGCGCACTTTTTTCCTCCGGATTATAGAATCTCTGGCAGCGTTTATCTGCAAAAAAAAATGAAGAAATGGTTTTCTTGTTACTGTTTTCCATTTCTAAATCTACGCATACATTCTGAGTGCAGTCTCCACAAATAAAAGGCAAAGCCCTCACTCACTCATCACGAATTCTCCCACTTTCCATAGAGGTGGGAAGCTGCTCATTCCTTGTACTGTACTTACAAAAGTTAGGTGTGTTTCATGTCCTATTGCAACACCCAATGGGGAGAAACGGGTGTCCCCCCTAAACTGTATATATGGATAGGGGAAACCCCTCCTGACAATTTCTGCAACTTCCAATGTACGTAGGAAGCCCAGATGTCCCACGCTCATCCTTTACACTGTACTTACAAACGTTAAGTATGTTTCACTTCACGCCGTGCCCCGTAATGAACTTTCGAAAACAGCGTCTTCTTTTTGGCGGTGCTCACCATCATGCCGTAAGGAACTTCTGGAACTGACCTCTCCTTTTGGTGGCTTCATTCCTTATTTTCATTTAATTTCTAATTGGGATTAATAAAGTATCTATCTATCTATCTATCTATCTATCTATCTATCTATCTATCTATCTATCTATCTATCTATCTATCTATCTATCTATCTATCTATCTATCTATCTATCTATCTATCTATCTATCTATCTATCTATCTAACAGAGGATTTATTTGACAAGGGCCGCCCCCGGTCCCCCTTCCTACCCCGTGGTTGGCTCCCTGCCGATTTACACTAATGACATCATGTGCCTCCTCACTCGCTTCCTTACTTTCCTCAGCTGTTCGTCGTGCTCACTGCTCCCTTCTTCTTCTTTACTCCACCGCTTCAAGTCTCTTATCGTTGGCCTTCCTTCACGTCTTCCTGCTGGTGACTCCTGCCCGTTCGTTTCATTTCTTCACACTCTTAATCCTCCAGGCAGGCCCCCGCATGCTCTACTTTTGAAGGTCGGCGCACCAATGATGTGACTATGAAACTTACAAGCACCAAAACTTTGTAACGGCACCAGGCTTCAGATCAGATCTCTGCACAAGGACCTCATTGAGGCCATGGTCTTCACTGGCACTGGCTCAGGGGAGACTCGATTTATTCCTAGCATCCAATGTTTCCTTCTTCATAACTTCTTCAACACACTATTTCTCCGCTGTGAAGTGCGGGTATTTTGGTTGGACTGTGAACTTCAGTTCATCAAATGAGCACAAAAGGTCTCCAACTTGGCCTGTTTTCTGGGCTGTAGGCTGCTAAAGCTGTAACTGTGCCCTTACCAGAACATCATCCTCTAAAACGTAAATGATCAGCTCCTCAAGCTGCTGTTAAAGCTCGTGGAGATTTAAGTGAAGTTCTCCGGGGACAGAACTCATCTGGACATCCCTCGCTGGAGTCTGCTTCTTCTCTATGTGATCCTCTGGGCTTTCTCCAGAACTTGAGATGAATTGCTTTGCTATTTGCAATCCTCAGTTGTGCACTTTGAGGCACCCTTTGTCGTGTCTGCCCAAGGCGTTCATAAAATGGGCACATGCCACTTGCAATTGTTGGCTTCAATGCAAACAAAGCGATGTTTACCAATTAGCTTTGAATGTCATGGGTTCTCACATTTTGCCGACGGGCGGCTGGCACTTAGTACACCATGTAAGCCCATGTGATGACTGGGTATCTGAGCAGGTGACTCCCTCGTGTGGTGTGCTTTCAATGGTCCTAAATGAAATATGTCATCCAAACTAAAGAGCTGTGATGATGAAGAATTATTTTAGCTGCTCTTGAGTTGGTGAGGTAGAAGACATGGATTATCTTAGCTGGGATCTTCAGTTTTTTAAGTGGTGCTACCAGCCCTTGACTTTCTGTCTCTCAGCTCCCTCACCTGAATCGTAGTACTCGTAGATGGTGACTGCAGCTGGCTGAATGAAGCCCACCTTAAACATCTTATGGACTTTAATGGAGATGACTTCCGAATGCTTGTTTGACACCTGTGAAGAAGCAGAGCTGTTACTGGAAAGTCTCTAATGCATGATATCCACCTTAGTAGATGGAGGCACCGAGTAGAAATGCAAGAGATGTTGGAGACTCTAAATCTGTCTTTGAGTCAGGGACCCTCAATGCATGGTGGGCCATAGAAGCACACATCTGGCTTTTTTGGGGCTATCAGAGGTTTCTCTTAATAAATCATTACCATAAAAGCTCAAGGTTTACTTCCATGGAAGTCAGAAGGCTGCTGGGAGCTGCAAACACAAACATTCAAAGGTAATGCGTGGAAACATAGACATAAAATCTGTCGGCTGAAAAGGCTCAAGTATCTGCCATATGGTTTCCAAGTGTCAAAGTCACAGGACAAGAAGCCCAACGCTCAGCCAGGTAGGCTAAGGGGGAAGTTATGGTGCTCAAATAGCTATCAGGGATTTCCATGTGAGTCCTGTCCATGACATTTGAGGACAGGGAAGGCAGGATAAACCCGGGCCTGGCAAACAACGTTTGTGCTGTGGAGATGTTGGAGATGAAGAATCGAGTTACAGACACACAAAGGAGTTACCTTATCCAGGTACAGGATAAGAGATGCTTTGTTAGAAAGGACCTTGTCCACCTCCACCTTCTGAATGTTTCTGTCCGCTGCAGATGCCAACTGTAAAGTTCAAAACAGAACCAAATGCCTCATTTAAATGACAAATATTTTCATTCATATGGGAAAGCCACACTACAGATGTACCTGAAGCTACCTTTTGGAGGTCGGTTTGGTCAACGATGAAGCCTGTCAGCATGGAGATGTCAAGAACGGACATTGTAGCATCTCTTTCACCGTGATACCTGTAGTGGAGAGCAAATAACTGGTATTGTCACAAAAGTGGGGCTGCAGGGGTTCAGGCCCTGACCTCTTTGCTGCTGTTGGCCCAAGTGTCCTTTTCTCCCATTGGGAGTGTGCGTCTGCTTTCCATTGTGACAAGTGACATGACACGTCATTGGCTTTGTTAGAGCCAGGCAAGCTACTCTGGGCTATGCATCGAAATAAAAAAGTGGCGTCTTTAACACGGGCGTCACAACGCTGGGGCAAGTGTCTGAAGTAAAGCTGCGACTTGCTTAGTGGCTGTGGACAGACACGTCCATTGAAGCACGAGGACCCCCAGCTTCAATGGATTTCTAAAGGGAAACATTGTCCACACTGTAAGTAATCCATCCATCCATCCATTTGCCAACACACTGAATCCATACACAGGGTCACGGGGGTCTGCTGGAGCCAATCCCAGCCAACACAGGGCACAAGGCAGGAACCAATCCCGGGCAGGGTGCCAACCCACCGCAGGACACACACAAACACACCCACACACCAAGCACACACTAGGGCCAATTTAGAATCGCCAATCCACCTTACCAGCATGTCTTTGGACTGTGGGAGGAAACCGGAGCACCCGGAGGAAACCCACGCAGACACGGGGAGAACATGCAAACTCCACGCAGGGAGGGCCCGGGAAGCGAACCTGGGTCCCCAGGTCTCCCAACTGCGAGGCAGCAGCGCTACCCACTGCGCCACTGTGCCGCCCCAAGTAAGTAATACGTGAAAATTGTGAACGGTCATTGTTCAATACGCCTTAAGCAACTCAGTTTGAATCTCTTCCTGTTTGGTACTAATTCTACCCGACTGGCCGTCATTCTACGTTGTTCCTTCTTGTTATTTGAACCCCTAGGATTCCATGGGGTAGTTAAACCCCCCCAAATATACAAGAAAATCAAAACAAGAACCAGAAAAAAAAACAAAATTACGAGGATCCTGACAGCACTCGGGCAACTCCATTGTGCCTCTTTTTGCTCTTCTGAGAGTCTCTTTGCATTTCTCTACTTTTCTGAACAATCAATCCTAACATTTACAGAAGATTCTTCATTTGCATGTTAATACAAGCCAGGGGTTTATGGTTATTCCTGCTCTTTTTTGTTACATTTCTGCTGTATTTCTAGTTGTTTTACCAGCTCCCCATTTTTGGGTCTTCTCCAGTTGAAGCCAGCAGGTAGCCTTATAGGTGGGCCTCTGGTGGATTCACAGCTGTTTTTTCTTGGATATCACAAACGATAGGCACAACACTTAAGTTGAGTCTAACTACTCTAACAACATTCTACAGAGGAACCATAGAGAGCATCCTGAGCAACTGCATCACTGTCTGGTTTGAAAATTGCACAGTCAGAGATCTTAAAGTCCTACAACAGATAGCGAAGACAGCTGAGAAGATCATCAGTGTCTCTCTTCCTTCCATCGTGGACATTTACACCACACGCTGCATCCGCAAAGCCACCAGCATTGTGAATGACCCAACACACCCTTCACATTCACTGTTTGCACTCCTGCCATTGAGAAAAAGGTACCGAAGCATTCAGACCGTCGCCACCAGAATGTTTAACAGTTTCTTCCCCCAAGCAGTCAGACTCCTGAACACTCGTGGACCGGACTGATATCTGAAAGATCTGCAGTGTTTGCACATTTGACTCACGTGCACCTTGTTATATATTATGTGTCTTTATGTTATGCGTCGTTGATTCTTCATTGTCCCGTGTTCTATGCAGCACCCTGGTCCTGGAGGAACGTTGTTTCATTTCACTGTATGCTGTACTACTGTATATGGATGAAATGACAATAAATACTCTTGAATCTTGAATCTTGAATGATCTGAGAAAACAAGGACAGATTTACCATGAAGATAACGCCACCCATGGCTCCTCTGCTCGACTTATCCTCTTCTTGCGGACTTTTGCAGAGACACACACTTGTGTACTCACTAGGACATGTTTTCCAATTAAACAGATCTTTGTGATATCTTCTGCTGTTTCATTTCCGAACACCATGTTAGCACAGCGTGTCTCCACAGACTCGGTCCAAGTGGAGTGTGCGCTGCCCTGCTAGTTGTACCCAGCGTGGACAGACAGAAGGTCAAAGGCTGAGAAGCCGTACTCTTTAATGCAGGCTTCAGGAAAGCAGCCACACCAAGGATGGAAGATGAATTCACTAATGACAGCTCGATGGCCAGAAGGCGAGACTCTCACTAGCCAGAAACACAATATGGCTGTAGGTAAACTAAAACTAAAGTAGAGCCAGCAACACCACTGGGCACAGGAAATGCCAACATGGATCAAACTAGGAGGGGGAAAAGGAAAAAACCAAAGTGTGACTATCAAGAATATTATCACAGCGGCACACCTGCCATCTTGTTTGCAATCACCTTGTTTAGCAGGGCCCATGGTGGCAGTGCCACCTTAGATGAGCTCCACGACACGAGGGCCCGTTCATTTTGCCATTTTAATACAGCAGGACTTTCAGGTCACTGGTCAGACATGCTGACTTCTTTGACCCTCACAGATCTATCAAGGCCACATAGCCGGCCATTTGTTGTTAATCACAATACGTCTGGCATCCAGGAAAATTAGAAACAAGAGAGAGTTGAACTTACTTTGTACTGATGGTGAGGCTGAATGTTTGTAAAGCTCCTACCGGTGCCTGCACTAGAAAAGAGAAGAGCATTTTACCATTTCTAGAAATTTCTTAAGTATAGCCCTGCATGGCTGTGTGTTCTGTTTCCATCTCAATGTCCTCTGGGGGTTTCTGACATGTTGACCAACTGCGCTGTCCTACTGTTGGGGACATTGTGGGACCTGAGCTGGACAGATGGCCTCTCAGACCGGGCACTTTTGATTCCAAAACAATGAAGTGGATTAACAAATGATTAAATGGACAATTAGCGTCCCATTAATGTCTCCGCAACTTTGTTTCTAACTAATGAAGGATTTAAGCATAAGAAGAGGGAGAAGTGCACGGTCTGCAGGCCTTCTGCACTCTCACGTCCTTTAGATTTAGTTAAGGTTCTGGATGTCTACAAAGAGCATTGAGGTCTCAAGACGTACCACTTGACACTTCTGTCATCGTCACTTCCAGATCAAACTTCTTGCATGTGGTCTTTTCTGGTTCCTTCAAAGCGTAGTAGATAACCATCACCTGCAGAATCACCATAATAGGTTACCAAACTACCTCGGTCTGCACCAGTTATGCAGGACTTCATTTAGGATGAAATCCAGGAATAAGTACGAGTTGCTGGACACGGTGGCCCCACCAAAGTTCCCAGGTGCTTTTTGTTTTTATGGATTCCTCCAGCGAGATACTTACTGACAGTGTTCTCTGGCCTCTCCCTTTAGCATTCACCAAGATGTCCTGGCCAATGTTCACCTAGATAAAGTAACATTAATGTTTAGCACTTCCTATGAGTTTATACAGAATCTCCACATTTTGATTAGGACCTGGTGAGACACCAAAAAGCCACTTCTACATGTAGAATGACTAACATCACATGACTTCTCAAGGGTGTTTACTGCAAATTAGGGAGCTGCAGCCCAACATGGCCACATCACGTGCATGGCAGGACTCGGCCCTAGTAAGGGCACTGTGCCCACTCACATACACACACGAGACAGCTGAAATACCAATATGGGTCGGGGGGCTGCTAAACCAACCTCTGCCTAACAAGGATATTGTGACAGCAACATGTCTGCCATTCTATTTGTGTTTTTGCAGGGCTCTTGGTGGCAGCGCCACCTTAGATGAACAATTTAGAACCATCAATTAGCCAAACACACACCCCTCTGGGAAGAAAACCGGACAAGCCACAGCAAAAGCATGTAGACACTTATAGAGCAGGACCAGCTTCTCAAAGGTCTTCATGATGGGGGACATAAGTGACACTGGTCTGTGGTTCATTAGGCGAAGAGACAACTGCCATCTTTTGAACTGGAAGAATTGGTGACGGACTGAACAGGTGACAGAGGACAGCATGGCATTCATCAGCACAGGCCTTAACGGCATGGGCACTGACTCCATTCGGCCATGCCTTCCTGCATGTGGCCCTCTCAGTTGGCTCTTGACTTGAGCTTTACTTACGGGCAGCCCGTACTGATGGCCGGAGGTGGGCTCATCACAGGCCGTACCACCAAGCTGCTAGGAGTTGTTGATGCAGTACAGATGGGGTGGTGGGACTGGGCATTGGAAAAAGGCGGTGGAAGGAGAGAATAATCAATGAATTGATTTCGTTATTTTGGACTGGCAGGGCCATGTGGCTCAGCGCTGTGCTCAGGCCAGTCAATGTTTGCATGTGGCGTTTCTCACTAAGTATAAACTCCCATCTTTCATGCAGTTGACCATCGGAAAACTAAATATAAGGACAAAGAAATTGTTTCTAGCACATTCTTTTGAGCCTTAGATCTTTTTAAATACTTCTGTGAGCAGCCTTCGGTTTGTCATCAACAGTGGTCTGAGCTCCTACATTCACATCACCTGGGCGCCATGCTCACCCGGGCACAGATGACTCATTCATTCATTCAGCGCCACCACCTAAGCTTCTTTGACAGTTTGGTTGTTTGAATCTTCTGCAAAACTCAAGGCGGGTGTAATTGGATTAAAATTACAAGGCAGGTGGGCACAGAGAGTCTCAAAGATGGTCACTCAGATAAAGGCCAAGTGATAAAAATACAAATGCACACCACACTCCACCATATTCTCAAAGTGGAAATTAAAGGGGAGTTGATTTGCACTGCAGCTCTTTGGTTTTGTGAGTGCAGGCCGACAGCCTTTACCACAGCCGATCTTGAAAGGTGGGCAGTCTCCATGTTGATTCTCCACCTAAAAGGCCTGTTGAGTTCAGTCGTGCTCAGCTCAACATCCAGGTCAATCTCCTGCTGGCCTTGCACTGTAGTCAGGTATTCTGTAATTGCTTGAAACACGATGATGTTGGCCTGAAGGAGAGAAACAGGCGATTCAGAAAGTCTTCAGACCCCCTTCTCTCTCTGCATGCTTTACTGTGTTGAAGATTTCATTTAAAATGCAATATCTGCCATTTGCATTCGTCATCCTAAACTCAATAACCCATCAGGACAAAGTGACAACATGTCTTCAGAAAGGTTTACAAATGACCCTGAAATCTCTCTTCCCTTTGCCACGGCCCTTCAAATTGGGCCTCCTGTTGGCTTGAATTCTCCTTGAGATGTACTGAGAACTTGATTGGAGTTCACCTGTGTCACACTGACTTGGTGGGACATCATTTTGAAAGGAACACGTGTACCTGAATATAGAAGGTCCACAATCTGACAAAACCCAAGCCAGGAAGTCCAAAGTCTGTAGACCTCCATGATAAAAATGTGTAAAGGGGACAAGAGGTTCAAACCATTTCTAAAGCTTTGAGTGTTCCCTGGAGCACAGTGAGCTCAACATTTCTGAAATGGAAGAAGTTTGGAGCACCAGGACACTTCCAAAAGTTGGCTGTCTGGCCAAACTAAGTAACTGGTCAGGAAGGGCCTTGGTCAGGTAGGTAGTCAAGAAGCCAACAGTCACTCTAACAGAACTTCTGAAGTCATCTGCTGAGAGCCTGTCAGAAGGACAATCATCTCAGCAGCACTCCGTCAATCGGGTGTTTAGATGGACCCTGTTGCCACGTTTAAAGGACTCTGAGAGCACAAGGAAGAAGATCTGTGGTGTAATGAGACAAAAAGAGAAGTCATTGGTAGAACACCAAGCACTGTGTCTGGTGAAGACCAGGCGATGTTCATCACCTGCCTACTACCAACCCTCTAGTGAAGCATGTTGGTGGCAACAACAGACTATGAGGACAGGGAGACGGGTCAAGACTAAGGGGAAGATGGAAGTCCTTAAGGAAAACCTACAACCTTCGACTGGGGTGATGGTTCAAGGGCCAGAAGCAGATAGCCAAGACAACACTGGAGTAGCTTTGGGACAAGTCTCTGAGTGTCCTTAAGTGGCCAGACTTAAACCCCATTGAACGTGTGTGGAGAGACCTGAAGACCGCAGTTACCAGACACTCGCCATTCAAGCTAAGAGATGGTGAGAGGATCTGCCAGGAAGAATGGGATAAACTGCCAAAGTGCTGTTGCACAAGGTGTGTAGAGGCCTACCATGATGACTCAGTGCTGGAACTGCTGCCAAAGGGGCTTCTGCAAAGTGCTGAATGAAGGGCCTGAATGCTTTCATGAATGAGAGGCTTCGGTTTTTGATTTAAAAAAAAATTGTTAACCCTTCTGAAGACATGTTCTCACTTGTCACTACAGGCCATTGAGTGTCAACTGATGGGCCAAAATGACAAATTTAAAATGAAATCGACAAAACCATAAAGTGTGAAGAAAGGGAAAGAGTCTGGAAAGACTTGCTGTGTGGACCCACACGTCAATAACCATGCGGGCCTCAAACTGTAAGTGAAACACTCTGAAGAGCAGGAGAACATCTCACTGAAATACCTGAGTTGTGCCATATCCAGTCCCATAAAACTCTTGTCCTGTCAGCCATCTCACAATCTTGCCAGCTCGGTCAAAGTGGGCAGTTTTCACAGAGGCCAGAAGAGCGTAGCCAGTGGCTTCAAGAGTGAAGAGATAAGAGCCTCCATCCCAATGGGTTCCATCTGTGACACAAAAGGAAAGTTTAAAGAGATGAGAGCCTGGTGGTGAGGGAGTGTGACAAGACGCTGGGCTAAGTCTTCACTCTGTCTGTCTGTGTGTATTCTCTTCAGGCCCGTATTTTTGGTAAAAGAACAGCTGAGTTTCTCTTTGACATTCACTGGTGGGCTGTGTTGGCCGCCGTTAACCATAATAACCACCCCTTATGACCCAAATTAAAGAAATCATCTTAATGGGAATTTGAACTTGTAAAGTCACCCACCCTTCAAGGAAGCTGACCCGGTGTGGCAGACATTTCTCCGTTTTATTGTAATTAACGTCTCGCATCAGTAACAGACTTTTAGCAAAGCAGTTTGTAAAAGTGAAAGCAGACAAGAAGAGACATCACGACAGCTGTTATGGTGTATAAAATCTACAAAGTATTCTCTATATTTCTATTATTATATTTTGCTCAGTCCCAACAAGATGAATTCAGATGTAGGAGACATTATAATAAAAAAGGCAGGTCCTCTTCTCATACACCTCACTTTTATAACAGTTGTTCACAGCATAGTGTTACAATTGCTTTACAGCCTGGGAAAGGAAGACTGAGCCGATGCCTCAGGACGTTGCTTACTTTATGGATGGACATCTGGGATGACAGTTTGGTTTACATTCCGGGAAAAAAGATAGATTAACTCTTTCAGGGCTGATGTCGACTTTTGTCCAAATTCAGGGGTAGAGGACAATAATCAACTGTAAACTGCAACAAAACTCGCCCCTTACATTTTAGTTTGACTCTCTTTGCTAGAAGGACAGTTTCATAGCTTTGTTGATTTGACCTCAATTCTATACGCGTGTGTGAGAACCGAAGAGCAAACAACCTCTACAATGGCATCGACATCTGGCGAGAGACCAAAGCGAATGTGCAAAGCAAAATACTCCATGGACGTTTTATGTAATTTCGTTGAATAGGACTCTGACTTGTCAGACTCCAAGTCTGATGCAAGTGGTCTGGAGAACGAAAGTGAGGTACCAGCATCGTCTGATCGGTCCCCGGCTGATGGTGGTGCTGAACACTTTTGTGCCTATGGCAGCGTTCGCCTGGGAGGACCACCACTTATGATGACAAGAGGTACAAACCAGATTGCGTCACACTGCCACCATCGCCACCCACCTGCTGTGCGAAGACAGCCAGGCAGCCAGCCCACCGTGCATTCCTGCTGACCACTGAGGCGCTACTGCCGCCAGAGATGCCAAACATGCGCCAACAGAAGGCACAGCACATAGCAACAGACGTTTTATGTTGATTTATGTGGGAAACGATTGCTTTCTGTGCTTTTCAGAAACCTTAGTTCTTTGGAAAAAATATTCAGCTCTCAAAGAATGAAAGAGTTTGAGCAAAATTCATCCATCATATTGACAGCCAGCCAATCAGGTGCATGGAACTATCATGTGTTGTGAAACCACAGCATGAAACTTTATAAAAAAAAATGTCTCATTTGAAAGCAAAGTCAGAAGAAGAGAAACAGCGACGACAGAAAAGCGACGTCAGAGAGGAAAACAAAGACTCGTGTGACCAGTTTTCATCCGATCGTCAGTTAACAGCATTTTCATGAACATCGCTTGCTAAATCAAACGCCGCACTGCAACATTCATCCTTGTCATCTTTACTTTTTCGTAAGACTAACATATCCAGACTTTTCTATCAGTCCTATTTTTTATTATTCTTTGTTCCACTGGTATTATTATTATTCCTGTAATAAATACCACGCTGCTTTTAACTTTCTATGCTTTGTCTTCATGTCTAGTGTGATTGAAGTAATAAGGTTGATTTCTTTGAGGACCTGATGCAGCCAGAGGTTTGCCATTCGCTCCGTGCTGCGAGGTTTATTAAGGCCGAGGGTGTGCGCTCCACCCAATAGTAGGAAACAGGATGTCAAGTAAGGCATTCTGGGCTGATAAATGGCCGACAGTCAAGGATGCTGAGCCGTTGTATGTTTAAATGTATTCTTGTAGACCAAAAGTAACATTTAGGTCTGAGATATCATTAAAACATCGCATGTTGTTTGTGCCGATAATAAGTAAGTCTCTTGGAGTGCTGAGAGAGTGACAGTCACTGTGTAATTCCTACAGCACTTGTGTGCTTTAAAGGTTAGCCAGCTGTGTGTGTGTCACGTTGTGGTGAGGGTCCGAGTGTCTGCGTATGTCTATGAATGTGTGCGTCCATCTTAAAGTGCAACAGCAGACCAAGCCGATAACAAACTTGACGAGTACACTTACCCATGAAGAAAAACAGGTAAAGGGTAAGTAGAGGGAAAGACTACGATAATACGACAGCCTTGCATTAGGATTCTGCTGTCCAGACTCGCACGCCTACCTTGACCCAATTTATCAAAAATCCAAACTGTGGACATCAAGCGCCTGCCTGGCTCGGTCATACTGTATGTGCTGGGAATGTCCCACCAACATTAAGCATCTACAGTATGTGAATGAGAAATGGTGTAGGAGGGAGCATTTTACAGTTAGAACTAAAATTTGTAATTCAGAGACTGAAATTCTGGCAGTCAGAATCCATCCATGCTTTTGTCCAAGGGAGATCAGTTTTATTGTCCTTATTTATGTTTCTGTTCCTCCGTCTGCCTCAGAAATGGCTCACTCCGTTACCGGCCTGCTAACGATGAATCATTCTGACCCTGCAGTTGTCATACGTGGTGACTTCCACCAGATGACTTTGGCAGGAACGGTGACAACCTTCCATCAGCAGGTGTCATGTTCCACTATCCAGTCTAACATCAAACAGATATCTACGCAGGGTGTTTAGTTAATCGCTTATCCGTCAGATAGCGCTGGACGTGTAGTTACTCCCGATCCTTAAGCAGCATTGTTTGTGCACTGACTTGTGAGAGGCCAGAAAAAGACAAAACGAAACACAAAGGTCAAACATGGGAGACAACAGGACTCAGCGTCCAAACCAAACTGAGAACCAGAAATCAACGTCAAAAAGCAAAAGCACAGATTCCATAACTGAGAAGGGCAAAAATAACATTTTTTAGGACAACAAAACACGGCCTATCCTGTCAAACTCGGATACTCTGTGGACAGCCTTCAATAACGTCACCAATGGGCACAGCAAGGAGCCTTTTGGCAACCGTTAACAGGGAGAAGGCAAATAGTCAGTCAGTCAGTCAGTCAGTCAGTCAGTCATCATCCAACCCGCTGTATCCTAACACAGGGTCACGGGGGTCAGCTTGAGCCAATCCCAGCCAGCACAGGGAGCAAGGCAGGAACAAATCCTGGGCAGGGTGCCAGCCCACCGCAGGAAGGCACATACAAAGCTCCAAAATAGCGAAGGTCGTCGGGCAAACAAAACACAAACTTTCTAAAGGTACCTGATGCAGCATTTCCAACCAAATGTTCGGAATTCTTGAGTGTCAAAACTCCTGACTCGATATGCGGGTTGTGTGGATTATACTCTGCCATGGCATGAATAATTTACGATCACATTAAAGTGAACGCAACGGTTGATCTATTGGGGTACCCCACATGGCACTGTTCAGGCATCGACTTGTCTGACTCAGCCTCCTAAACTCATTGGGATTGTGATGTCCTTGAATATCCAAACCAGAACGTGTTTCTTTTGGGAAAGGTCGCAGACTTTCTAGGAATTCGGCGTGAATTGCTGCATGCTGTCCCAAAACAGCTCTTCTTAACCTCTTTGCTATCTCAACGTACAAAGGAAATGACCGGAATTGGGCCTAAGAAGGGTGATGAGCGATGAGAGATGTCTTGAATGTCATACCGATTGTATCTTTCACACTTTTCTTACTGTAATTCACTTTACAAGCTCAATAAAAAGGACGTAACTTCAGCTGTCTTGGTATCAGCGAGCTCCCACTCTCCTGGGGTCAGGTGGCCTTGGGGTGAGGCCTTTCTCATGGGTCATTTTGGAAGGTCTCACCCTACCCAGCTTTGGGGGGCCTAAGTGACCCCAACAATATTTGCTGCAATCGGTTTGGAGGCAGAGAAATATGAAGCAGTGGACCCTTAAAGCCAGGGTCTCGGTCTGCCTGTTAATACAGTAGCACCACCAGGAGGTTACGTTTGTTCACTCCTTGTCCAAATGCAGCCCCTTAAGGGCACAGAGGATGGTCTGGTGAAGCCCCCCATAGCTGGTAACTGGGGTGAAAGTAAAGACGGTCAGAGTCAGGGTAGCAGCACAGACAGTGTGACAGGCAAGAGGTGACAGGTAAGAGGCGGAGAGCTGGTGGTGACACGTCTTCCTAGCCACCACTGAGAAAAGAAACTAAGAGTTTAGTGGCACCTTTTGTGTTGGGTACGTGTCACGGGTGGTCTGATATCATGAGAAAACACACATCCAGTCCAGGTAACCACGGCAGACCCTACCCGACCCACCAAACTGCAGTCTCCCTCCGCCACTGAGCAGCCCACAATGTCCCCATTCCGCCACACTCCTAATGCACAAGCAAATCTGAAACACGGAAAGATGTCGCTTGCTGTCTGTGGAATGAGGAACGATTGAGGTGCTGCATACCAGACTAGAAGACTTCATCATCATGTCTACATCTCTGTAGGCCTCTGACTGGTGTCCAGTCCTGACCCTCACCTGGCGAGGCAGATGTCATTAACACAGAATCGTGAAGGATCCTGCCACATAAGGCCAGTGCGTACGAGGAGATCGCCACCGTGTAGGGCTTTTGTAGTGTTGGAAGACGCCGATTCAGGAATGTGGCTGCCTTTTCTATGCTCGCTTCCAATGCCTTAAAAAAAATAAAATAAAAGATTAAATAAACACGTTAAGTCTCCAGTGCAGGCATAGGAGGCGCTGTGCTGAGGGTACTGACGTCTGAGACCACTGACATTACAAAGAAGAGCATTTCAAACTCCCACCAATGTGCACTGCCTAAAAGATGGGTGAGAGCCGGAGAGTTATCTGTGAACAGTGAAAACTACATGGAGAGATAAATACAATTCTGTATCTACACAAAGTCACCAACCTAGGATATTAGAACATTCTGGACGAGAACAGGCCATAGAGCCCACCACAGCTCGCCAGTCCTGTCCACTTAACTCCTCCAAGATAACATCAAGTCGAGGTTTGAAGGTTCCTAAAGTCCTCCTATCCACCACACTACCTGGTCACATATCCCATGTGTCTGTGGTCCTCTTCATAATGTATCAGGTGTCCAACGGTGTCCCCCCTGTGTGTTCTTGATGAACTCATTTTAAAGTCACCGACTCGATCCACTGCTCTAAATCACTTCATAATTTGAAATACTTCAGTCAGGCCTCCTCTTCATGTCCTTCCTCATAACTCACCCCCTGTAGCCCCCCATAATCAGCCTCGTCGCTCTTCTCTGGACTCTTTCTAGTGCTATTTGTCCTTTTTGTAGCCTGGAGAACACAACTGTGTGCAGACCACCAGATGAGACCTCACCAGTGTCTTATAAATCTTCAGCATATCTCCCTTGAAACTGGACGTTCCACGGACACTGCTGACCCGCGGTGTTCTGCACATCTAGCAGGCCCTCTGATCTCCAACAATTCATGGGGACGGCTTACAGAATTCCTGATAGAAACTTTCTGAGGTAGCCTTACCGAGCAGAAGAGCAAACGCCGATTTGGAAACAAACGATGTCCACACAACACGCCGCACTCACCGGGACTTGACTTCTGCAGAGTTCTCTGGATTCTGCCAAGGCAATGAGAACAAAAGCTGTGAGAGTCACAACCGATTCTGAGTTCCGCTGTCCTCCCTGTTGGCAGAGAAAAGCCCATGAGAGAAGTCCAAGACCTCACAAAAAGGTGGCGGCAAACTTCAAACAAAGACATGAAAGAAATGACAATGCAAGGGCATGCAGAGTGGGTGCGTGGAGACCCTTCCAGGCTTCTGGTGTGGATGGCTCACCCCTACCTGTGCACCACCTTGAAATCCGGAGCCCCTGATGCCAAAGCATTTGGCCTTCGATGTTAAACGTTGATTCTGTCATCGACATTCAAAGAAATTTCTACAGCTGCCTGTCAAAGATGTCTACCGGACAGGTTCAGCTGCCTGTTATTTGTTTGCTTTATTTTCTAATATTTTGCATTGGAATGTGAACATTTTCCCAAAAGCGTACCACCATCTCTCCATGAACCGTGGGGGAGTCCTCCTTGAAGAATCCATCAGGGAACTGCTTGTTAATAATCAGCCACCTGAGGGCGCTACAGATCACCGTCTCGTCCACTGATATCATAGTGTAGGCCATGGTGAACACCTTTACCACATGGGCTGTCAACCTGGTGGGAGAATCAGAATTGTCACATGTCACAAAGAGCTGGTGACACACGCTTCATGAATATTAATTAGCTTTACCTCCAGTTCAGACCTCAGGGTCCCCCGTGGCTGCAGCTTTTTGTTCCAAGCAGTTCTTCAATAAATCAGTCAGCTATTTTATGGAGCTCATTGACTTTTTCTTTTTATTTTGCATTTATAGAAGTACAGTAGTGACAGAGTTTTAAGAAATGAAGGCGTTTGGAATTTGTTTTTTGGCGTCTCTAAACGTTTTTTGTGGAGTTTGCCTTATTAATCGTACCTGAATGCCACCAATAAATGCTGAGCAGAGAAGACTCAGAAATGTGCCGCTACCACAGTGTTACCCTCTCATTACGAAATGATTGTCTAAATAAGATTTAAAAGGAAAAAGAACAAATTCGTATGCACCTAACAAATATAAACTCCTGCTTCATACAGTGAAAAGTTAGCACCACTTCAAATAAATGTAAAAACTGGGAAGGAACCATCCATCCATCCATTTTCCAACCTGCTGAATAAGAACACAGGGGTCTGCTGGAGCCAATCCCAGCCAACACAGGGCACAAGGCAGGAACCAATCCTGGGCAGGGTGCCAACCTACCGCAGGACACACACAAACACACCAACGGGACAATTTAGAATCGCCAATCCACCTGACCTGCATGTCTTTGGACTGTGGCAGGAAACCCACGCAGACACGGGGAGAACATGCAAACTCCACACAGGGAGGACCCGGGAAGTGAACCCAGGTCTCCTAACTGTGAGGCGGCAGCGCTACCCACTGCGCCACCGTGCCACCCTGGGAAGGAACGGCTTGCTTAATTAAAGTCCATTTAGCAGAAGAAGTGGGCTGAAAGGAAAAGCTGTGGCCACGGGGGGGCCGCCAGGTCTGAACACTGAGACCCACTTGTGATGAGAGGGGAGGCACAGCAGGCCGATGTCCCCGGCAGTAAATGCGGTGATATCTAAACCCCAGCGTTCTTCATGTCATGTCACGTCATTTTCTGACCTGCTGAATCCCGAATGGGGTCACAGATGGAGGCCAATCTGGCAAGCGCAGCATGCAAGGCAGGATTAAACTCCCATTTTGGGGCATCGCAGAAATCCATGAATTGATTCATTTGTACCCACATTCGGGGAGACCACCAAGCATTCCTCATGAAGTGTGGGTTCAAATCCATCCTCTGAGAAGCCTTTTTCTCACGTTGGCAATTGTCACGGGTGTTACTCTTAACCTTTAGGTCGAGTTCTTCCGTATTTATACTCCATTCTGTAGTTTGTGATTGTGTGTGTGTGTATTGCATCGAGGCACTGCTTTTCAATCTTTGGCACATCCTACTGTATTTTATTACTACTTGTAGCTGTGGTGCTGCCCGGGGTGAAGTTTAAGTAATCAACGTGGGCCTCAGCGTATTCAGCATTAACATTTGCAGGGCACCATCTCTTGAATTGGATTTTGATACGCATGCAGTAATAAAATGCATTGTGTTTTTCATTCCAACAGATGGTGCATCACAAACATTAACACTGCTTTTACAACTCCCATACCAAATGGCACATAGTAGAGACATGCCAACTGTGATGTGCTAATGTGAATGATGGGTCACAGGAGGCTGCAACAAAGTTGTCTTCATCAGTCAACCACGCCATTTTTAACAACGCAAGTATTACCAGGTGCTTGAAGGATATGTGATGAGTAAACCAAATGAGCCGTCTGCCTTGCGGAAACTCAACTCCCGGATGTAATCTAAAGACAGGGCGAGAAACGAAGTCCTGGGTCAGGCTTATGTAGATAAGAAACTTCAAAAGAAGAAGAAAGTTCAAAGCACAAACAGCAAATGCACGCTTAAGGAAAAACAGCTGAAGGGGCTTCTTTCAGCTTGAAAGGTGACAGTCACTGCCCACCCAAAAAAAAAATCAAATCTCAGCATCTCACACACTGTAATGACCGAACTGGAGGTCTCTGGGCCTTGTGTGTGTAAAACGTGTATACGCCATTCTTTACACAAAAGTCTGAATTTATAAAATGTGAAAATTGGCTTAACATTACGAGTAACCTCCTGTACCAGGAATTGTCCCATCAGAGACGCAATGTACCACCTGAAGGCAATGCTATGGTGTCGGTTAGTCTTGACTTTACCTTGGACCTCAGGGGCCAGCATGTGACTGCAAGGAGACAACATCCACAAGTCACACTGACCACTGAAGCAGGCAGTCCATCACTCCACTAGATGTGAGGAAACAGCTGAGTGGAGACCACTGGAGAGCATTGGGCCCTGAGGTCTCCACTGGAGTTCCTGCTGAAGACCCCCTGTGGTTTTAGTCCCATTACTTGAAAATCACTAAAGACGTCCCCCACTAATACAACCTCTGCCAAGAGGTTCAGCATCAAGACCAACGCCAGAGCAACGGTCATCAAAACTACAGTGACAGAGCAGCAGAGCAGACCCTCCATTCATGTGCAGAACCCACAAAAAGTCTTCACTGCCTCGGGGAACATTGCATGTTATTGTCACACAACTTGGAGTCCCACCGGACTGAATTTGGCTTCAATGACCGTCATCAGCAGAAAAAGAGTGAAATGTCAGAGGGAAGTGGTCTACATTACTGGAGGGGCATTTATAATGAAGATGGAAATAAATGCAGGGTATTCAAAAAGTACTGAGACCCCCACACTTTGTACACACGTTATTGTGCTGTAGACTTCATCTGAAATGAAGAAATTTACCACTCAATAATCAACACTCTACAGGGCCAGGGCAGACATTTTCTTTCTTTGTAGTCATTCTGGTATTTATTTGTATTGTGGACCCAACACAACCAGGCTCGGACACAAGCATAAAATGAATAAAGCGGTTTTATTGGTGGGAAACTCTTCTTGGGCAAGCCGCAAGTAGGATTAAGCACAAGCACAACTCTTTGTCTTCTTCCTCTTTCTACCACTGGTCACTGCCTCCTCCACTCCTCCTCGCAAGTTTTGTCCACCTCCTCCTGACTCTGGCTAACTTGGCTGCTTTTCATGAAGTACTCAGAAGTACTTCCGGTGTCCTGAAGAACTGGCCTGGGAGCATTTCTGGGTGAGATGGGAATCTGACAAAGTAGGACTCCCCAGTTCCCACAGCAACCCCTGGTGGGACCCATGGAACCCAATGGGGCTGAGCCAAAGAACTCCATGTCCCATAATGCCCTGTGGGAATATGGAGCACCACTGCCACCCAGGGGGGCTGATATCTTGCATTCTGGGGGGAGGCAGTGCCCTAAAGAAGCCGCCTTGCCCCATCCTTTCAGCTCCTGAGTATCCTGGCTGAGTAAGGATGCAGGCCATCCCTTACAATATACTTATTGACCTACTGTAAAGAGGCATACTACTCCTGAAAAGAAAGTTTGTCTATCTCCTATATACAGTAGTGCCTTTCACAGCCATCTATTAGATAGTGCCTGTCATATCTACCTTTAATATACAGTACTGTACAGTAGTGCTCTTCATGTCCGTCTATCTACTACGTACTGTCTTGGATATTTATCTATCCATCTATTATTTAGTGCCTATCACATCTGTCTATTATTTAGTGTCTTGGATACCAATGTATTATATAGTGCCTTATCTATCTATCTATCTATCTATCTATCTATCTATCTATCTATCTATCTATCTATCTATCTATCTATCTATCTATCTATCTATCTATACTAAACTTAATATCTATTATATAGTGCCTTTCATCTATCTATTTATCTATCTATGATAAAGTGATGACATATTTTCAGAATGGTTTTGTACATTTGTTAAAAATCAAATTCGGAATCTCTCCTTCTTACAAAAATGATTCAGACTCTGTGGCCTTCCTGCTTGCTTCACTTCTCCTTCAGAAGCAATTCCATGAAAAGCACAAGTGTGGCAATGAAGGCAAGAAAACCTCCAAGTCACTGAATATCCAAGTACATCAATCAGGAAGAAATGGAAAGAGTGGAGCAGAGTTGTAAATTTGCCAAAAGCAGGTTGTCCACAAACACTGAAGAAGACGAGTGATGGAGACCACCAAGAGACCTCTGAGAACTCTGGAGAAGTTACAAGCTACAGAGGATGACATTGGAGAGACTGCCTCGCTTCAATGGTCACAGCTTTACAGAACAGTGGCAAAGAGGAACAAATGCACAGGCCCCCTGTTGTGGGGTACAAGATCTGTACATTTTGGTTTATATTTCCATTATATTTTGTTCAAGACAAGACAACAGATGAACTACATTCAGGACAAATCAAAGCAGGTTTTCTTCCCAGTTATCTCTCACTTTTAAAACAGCTGTTCCAACAAAGAAAGGAAGACATGCTGGTGGCACAATAACTTTATAACCTAAACATCAAATTATTTTACAGCCTAGGAAAGGAAGACCTGCCGATACCTCAGAGAACATCATAAAAAGTTTTATTGTTTGGGAAATTGGACAGTGAATTCATTCATCCTAGTGACAGCCAACCAATCAGAATATCTAACAATCACATCTTGCAAAAACCCCCAGTAGAATTTTAGAATAAATTTGCCTCGTCTGAGGAGTGATATAGTAAGGAAATAAGGAAGGAGGGAAGAAGAAGGGACAAAGACATCACTGGTTGTCAGAAAAGCATCATGAGCAACTATGCGTGCTCAATCACAAGCCTCCTGCGACATTCATCCTTTTCATCTCTACTTTTTCATAAGCTTTTTCTAAAGACTATATATATATCCAGACTTTTCTATCAGTCCTATTCTGGCCCTCAGGGGCCAGCATGTGACTGCAAGGAGACAACATCCACAAGTCACACTGACCACTGATCAAAATGGAGCTTTTCGGCCATCAGAGTAAACACCACGTTTGAACACTGCACAATATGACAAACACGCCAACCCCAGTGTGAAGCTTGACACTAGCAGCATCGGCTTCTCTGCAGCCTTGTGAGGGGACAATACAAGGAACTCCTCGAGGAAAACCCAATGAAGTCTGCCAGAAACCAACACCTTGTGAGAAAAGACAACACGACCAGCAAGCAAAAGGCCAAAGCTACACAGGAATGGCCTAAGAACAACGATCAACAATTAAGTCTTGGAGTGGCCAAATCCTACTGATAATCTGTGGCCGGACCTGACAATGGCAGGGTCACTCACCAATCGCATGCCATCTGATAGAGATGGAGCAGTTATAGGCAAAGAAAAAATGGAAAATAATGGCAGGGCAAACAGAAGGAGACCTGAGCACACAGACTCAAGTCACGGCCTCTGCGATTAGGGCCAGCGAACGGTTTTTGTTTCTATCAGTGAAAACGTGGACGCCCAGTTGGTGCCCCAGCATTTCGAAGCGGCTCATCCACACAGTCATTTACTGAGACCACTCCCAGTTGGATGATCCATTTGCTCTTTTTATAAGTGTTAGTAGACTTCTAATACTCTTCCCTGTGGCACCCTATCCCGACACAGACAGACAGACGGGTTTTCCACACTGCAGCACAAATCCAGATTTTGCCATTTTTTGTGTCGTAGAAGTCCCTGACAAGTCTAAGAATGAACAGCATAATGACTTGATGGTGGAGCTAAAGTAGTCCTCCTCTTCAGGGTCAACAGTCCCCAGCCTTACCTACTGTTATGTAATCGATGGCCTCAGCTCGCCGTCTTACACCCACTCGATCCCACTGGTTGCTCTTGTCCAGATAATGAGTGACAATAACAGTTGCTGTCATTGCCATCATGGTCGTTTCTGCAGTTCCATATCCTCTGCGGATCAAGTGAATCAAACGGCTGGCATTAATGGCGTTTTCGGGGGTTTCTGTCTGGACAGCGTCGCCTGTTTAAGGAGATATTTGCTTGATGTTTAGTTTCTGGTGTGCACAACCACAAAAGTGAGGCGGCTGGCTATCTCGGTCATCTACCTGCTATGGTGATCAACGTCCACCTCTCAGTGTTGGGCACTGCAGACTGCACATCCATTTTGGGAATGAATTCCGTTTGGACTCCACCTGCACAAAGAAGCAAACCAAGAGCAGCGATGAGGGAAACGGCCAAGATATCTTTTGGAAAATTGTGAAAAGACTGAAATTGTGAAATGCAAGACACACTGAAATTACTTTGTTTGTAAATTCACAACTTTTTGGGGCATAAAGGAATGATTATTGATGAGTTAGGGCTGTGGTGAGGCTGGAAGGGATATTCTGGCCCACAGCTTCCCCCATGCCAGCTCCATGCTGCCCTCATCTGCCTCGCGCTCTGCCTGCCTACACATTCAGGCTGCCATTCATTTCTGGCCCAAGGTAACTCCAACGGCACTTACAATTCCCAAATCAGTGAGCCGATCTAAACCAAGATCCTCCTGGTGATGAACCAGTGACCACACAACCTGGCCAATGAATTTTAGCAGCAGACGAGCGTCTGCACCGGTAATGTGCTCCTTTAACTTGCATGGATGGCATTGTGGCTCAGTTCGGGGCCATAAAAAACAACCAGACTGAGCAGACATAAGAACTGCTAACAAACCCACAGGGTCTATGTGGGCGCCTGAAGGTGTCCCTTGTGTGCCCCAGCAAGCCACAGTTCACAGTTTTCAGATGACCTCACACACATCTACAATGTAACCGGCCCAAAGCAGTGGTATCGGCACATTTGGCATTTATCTGCTGTGAAACTCGAAAAACAAGCTCACCTGATTTGGATGGATCCAGGACAACTATCCTGTTTATCTTCTTTACCTGCATTCCTTCTGGCTACAAAAAATGAAAAAGGAAGCAAAGTGTTTTAAAAATGCGGTTGCCAAATACGTCGTATGGAATTTGGTTTTCTAGAAAAATCAAATCCCATGCTGCACATGAGTTGACTGCTGTTTGTCAATGACAATTCACTTTACATGAAGAGGATTTACTGTTCAGTATGAATGAAGTATCAGTATCTACTTTATAATCATCATTTAGAAGTGAACACGGTCTGGCACAGCTAATTTCACAGCTGGATGTTCATTTTTTTGCTTTCACATCTTTTCCTTGGCCATTGATTTTAGGTTTGCTTTACAATAAATGCAACATCGATCAATGTAGATTTAGTCATCGTCCCCCCTCCGTCCCCACACGCTTTAATTGTGGATTGCATCTTCTTAACACGTAACGCATGGGCACATGTGATGTGGGTAACGCCTGTCGGAAGCTTTGTGCTCTTCAGCTCCAGCAAATGTCATTGTACCCGTGCTGATATTGGCGCACACCTTCATTGGCCTCACTAGTTTATGTCACATCAGACTGAGGTTAGCGCGTAAATCAAGAGGGGACCCTTAAAAGGAGAGCTCAGTGGGCTGAACACAAACGCCTTCCTCCTGTGAAGATTGAATTTAGCTGATTTTTTTCATACCATTCACTGAAATAGAGTTTCATTTTCACTCTTATAAATCTTACAGGAACAAAACATATACTACAAAAAATGAATTTTTTGACACAATATGGAAAAACAAAAATGTGGTGTGGTCATCATGTCTACAACTTATGAGCTGAAGAGTGAGATCTCCAAAGGCTCTCCTCACACGAGCAACACTACCAACATCAGAGTTGGCTTTTGGGCACACCCTGTTGTCGCCACTCTATGAGGAGTCCAGAATGAAACAACCTGCAGGTGAGGTGAGCGAGCAGACTTCAGACTGTGCGGCTGCCTTTTCTTTCCTCCAGGCTCTGCTACACACGTGCCATTAAGCAGGTGACTGAACTAGCAGCCCCAGAGCACCCTAACCCTAACTGAACATCTTCAGTTTCTATCAAAAGTCCATTCTGTGGTCACAGGTAGTGTGACTGTATAAAGAGAACAGAACAGGTCTGGCAGACATCTCGTCTGCTTTGAGAGTTGGTTGTGTAGTCATGTGACCCTCACACATGATAAGGTACTCACCACCACGTTCAGCTGTTTCTTCACACCATCAGCCACAAACTCCCCATAAGCTCTCCCAAATGCCTTAACTTCAATGACAGTTCTTCCCAGCCTCAGAGGGATGATGATGAATGACACAGCTTGAGATGATTGCCTGGTAATGCTCACAGTCTCAGAGTGTTTGTTTTTGATGGCCTTGCTGCAGAGCTGCTTATTAGTCGTCCACTCCACACGGACCTGTGGAAGGATAAGACGGGCTGTGACTTATTCAGGTGATTTATGACAGGTGATTGGAAACAAAGGCCAAGCCCCACTTACCTCAATGTCCTCCTCATAATAGTTATAGAGCACGGCCTTGATCTCTACCTGCTCATTTTAGACCACAGAGTATGGCAGCCGCAGGTCGATAAAGAAATCTTTCTTTACGGTGATTTCATAAGGATCTGCCACACAGATACCTGAAGAAGAAGAAGAAGAAGAAGAAGAAGAAGAAGAAGAAGAAGAAGAAGAAGAAGAAGATGAAGAAGCAGAAGAAGAAGATTCTGCTCAGGCCAAGTGTGCACAACCGTGTTTGAATATTTGGGTTAAATCTGCTCTCAGACTGAGCGTGCTAGCTGGTGTCTCATTGAAGAAGAAGAGGAAGAAGAAGAAGAAGAGTGCACAATTATTTTTAAATATTTGGGTAAAATACACTCTCAGACTGAGTGTGCTAGATGGTGTCTTATTGAAGAAGAAGAAGAAGAAGAAGAAGAAGAAGAAGAAGAAGAAGAAGAAGAAGAAGAAGAAGAAGAAGAAGAAGAAGAAGAAGAAGAAGAAGAAGAAGAAGAAGAAGAAGCTGCTCAGGCCAAGTGTGCACAACCGTGCTTGAATATTTGGGTTAAATCCGCTCTCAGACTGAGCGTGCTATCTGGTGTCTCATTGCTTCCTTGTTGTAAACGTTTCTTATGTGCACAACATCAGGACAGAGATAAAGCAAAGTTTGTAAGTTTTGGATCAAAGCTCATAGATCTAACATTGAAAAGATTTGTGATATTAATTGAGATGTCCACAGGAAGTTTAGCATGTTCCTCAGCTAACATCATCGTTTCGTTAGATGAACAAGAGAGAAGCTCCATCTGCCCCGTGACCCTGCCCTGGATAAGCGGCTTAAGACAATGGAGGGATGGGTGGATTGTACTCTGCTCATCATTTGGGCGCATTGTCTCTAGTCCAAGAGCAGATGTGTAACTCCATCTTCTGCCTCTTCTGGTGGTCCATCCAACTGTCTGGGGTTACAAATGTAAAAGAAATGGGGGCAAAACTAAAGAACCTGGCAGAGCGGTAAGAGTATTCTGTTAAGGTCTACATAATAAAGATTATAAATTAGGGTCACCATTGGACCCCAACATGACAAAATAATCCCAGGACTCAATCCAAGCAGAATGGGCAAAGGAAAAGCAGAACAAAACGATCTCAAGTGTGAGCAGAGGTGAGAATGCACTGTAGATGTGTAGCTTGTGTCTTAACAGAGAACTCCGCTCCAAGATGACTTGCCATCTAATCTGTTTCGTATCCCACATAGTTTGTAGTGAGAGGTGAGGGGAACCTCAAGTTGCCATGCAGAACAGACCTATGAAGATTTCTGACTGAATTGGCATCTATGGTGAGAAATGCCGGACAACATTGAACGATATACAAAAACATCCACGATAAACTTCACATTAGTTGTGTCATATAATCTACATGTCAAGTCATCCAGACACATGTCCATTTTATGTCTTTTTACTAAAATCTTGATAAATAAATTACTTCTGGAAAATATTCTTGTGAATGAAAATGGAACGCACTCAGACGCCAATGTTTGCTGCTGATCTCCAAGCGCTGTACCTGTGGCAATGTGAGTAAAGATCATCAACCTTAAGAATGATGGAAAAGTGACGGAGGCGAGTGTCCTCGACCTTCGATATGCAGATTACTCTGCCAATTTTTGTCCACTCTAAAGAAAAACAGACAGTTTGGAAAAAAACACCATAACAAAAACTTTCTGCCAAGATGTCCCTGGCATAAATTATTAGAAACTCCTATCCAAGGAAAAGTGCTGGAAATAACTGAGCACCTTCCATACCTTGCTAGCCAACTGTCCTTAAAGGCAACCATGAAGGAGCAAATCTGTGCCAACACCTCCTCCAGGAAACAGCACTGCTTGGTCTTTGGGAATCACGGCATCAAGAAGGAAAGGAGGCTATAAGGCCATTGGCATTACTACTCTACTGTATGGCAATGAGACCTCCATTACCTAAACTTATCACCTGCACAAATCTTGACAGATGCCATCAGCACCACCTTTGGAATGTTTTTTAAATAAAGTAGAAGGATTGTCACATCAATTCCATGGTCCAAACTGAGCCAAAGATGACCAACGTCAAATCCATCACCTTGCTTCGCTGGATGGGTTACTACATCAGAATTTCTCCTCATCAACAAACAGCTGTGCTCCCGGCTGAACTGAGGTCCAGGAACCCAAGGGGGTCAGAGAAAGTGGTTCAGACTACATGACAAAAGGTCTCACCAGTATCACCTGTTGTGTGACAGTGGCCATCAAATTCATTCAAAGGCATTTCATTGTCATGCATGTGCGCCTGAGGATCACCTTCAGGGTTCAGTACAGGTAAGTCACACTGCCCCGGACTAAGAGGAGGCGCTGTTGCTAAACTGTCTTCTCTCTTCCATTTGAAGTTGTGAGAGGAACTCCTAAGAGCTGGCAGAAGGCCCCGCCCATTCCAGTCTGAACCATATTAAAAGGGGCGTGTCCAGAAAGACCTCGTTTGGGTCCCAGACTGCATACTGGAAGAAGCCCCAAAGCTGCCTGTTGTTTACAGTTGTGATTGCTGTGAGGATGGATTGGCCATTGAACCCTAGGATGTACATACAGTCTGTCAAGATGAGACGGACACATAAATGCCTACCCTTTGAAGATAAGCTGACAGCCAGGATCTCCCAAGTTGTGACGGAGTCTTTCAGGAACATTCTTACTTCTTTTACAACCAAACTGAAAATGAAAGGGAAAGCAGGAGGAGTAAAACAGTTGGGCAGATAATGGCACACCTTCTTACACCATCTTTATGTTGATCTTCTATGAAGAAGTCAACTACTTTGAAGGGCCTTCTCATAAAAGGTGAGAAAGATGCTTGGTTACTATTGAGAAAGAAGGCAGGGGACTAACATTTTCAGAGCTCCAAGAAAAAGTCTTCCATCCATCCATCCATCCATCCATCCAAGCCCACATACCTAGAGAAGGGATTTCAAGTATCGGGTACAAGACAGGGTCATTCCTTGGACAGGGCACCAGCTCATCACAAGGTGACCACTCACATATTTCCACTTGGGACAATTTAGTGTCGCCAGTCCACCTCACCTGCATGTCTTTGGACTGGGAGGTCCAGGTGGTGGCATGAAGCTGTTTAATTTGAATTCTTATGAGTATCGTGTTAGGTTTGTCTTACTGTTAACTCTTCTGAATTTTGAATTACAGTATGGAGAATCCAAACTTTGGCTTTAATGTGTGTGTAATGATTGTTAATTATGTTTGCACCGTTTCTGATGCCACCTTTTGTTCTCATGAATCATATCATTTTGGGGCATTTTATAGTAGCATTAGTGAGGTAACAACCCCCATATGCAAAGTGAGTGATGTCTTGAGTGGGACGGGGTAAAAGGTCAGCATGGGCCCATTGTCTGTGTCCAAGATTGCGGATTATTTCAAAACTCTTGATAAGACACCTCTGGTACTGAACTTGATGCCGTGTTTACGATTATGTTTTGGTTTCGGTCACTGGTTCTCTGTCTTCATTGGTTGTGATCCTTCAGCTTGTTTTGTTTTTTTGTTAAAGTGTTGTCTCCTGATCATGTCAGCTCTTTGTTGCTGGCATCACTGGGCTAGCAGAACAGGTGCCCCCCTGAAGTCTACCTGCACTGCTGTCGTGAGCCCTTTCTGTTTGTGGGAAGCTTCCTCACCTTCTCTCCTCACTACTGTTTAGGTGGCTCCATCACCTCCAGGGGACCTTTGTTTTTGTCTCCCACTGCCAAGTCCACCTCAAGACAATTGCCAGTATTTTCATAAAACCCTGGGGAGCAGACCCTGCCCTTTAATGGCTCCTCACTACACTACACCCTCAAGGCCTGGTGTTCGCTTGTTGATCTCCGACTAAACAGAGCAGGGTCTAAACACCCCACCTTTTGGTCTTGTGCCTCCCGTGGAGATGTCCAGGCCTCCACCATTTTACCGTTTTGTATAAGTCTCTGTGTTATGGATGCTACCTATACACTGGAATTGCTGGGATCCTCCCTCTGTAGCCTACTGGAAGATGCCCCTGTACCAACTCTCTGGCTTTAGGGCCAATTACATTCTGAAACGCAGACCTAGAAACCCACCCATTGGGTCCATCCATTCTGTCCACAACCACAGACTGAATATCACACAAAAATATGAAGCATGGATCTTCCTCAAGACACAAGTTGTTCGAGGCAGAGACATACAAGCAGCACATATTCAATACAGGCAATGATGGTGAAGCAACTGGTGAGCACTACTGGACTTGAGGAAGATGAAATGTCAAAGAACTTCAGGAAATAAAAGTACAGTGGGAGAGTTATGGCACAGTGGGCTTAGAAACATCAAACTGGAAAGAACTACTGTGACACAAATGAAGAAACCTGCTTAAGCTCTGCAGTTTGGAAACCTGGCTGTTGGTTTTCAGGACTGGATCAACCATTAAGACTAAGGACTGGGCCCTGTCAGCACACACCTGGGGCACTTTGAGTGATTCCAACAAAAACATGGAAGGCCCCTCCATAAACCCATTTTAAACATCCACAAGACTCACAAGCTCACAGAATGGCATGAACTTAAATGTACCCATCGTTGTCTGCTCCAGTAGCTGGTAACATCTCGACGTACCACATCCAACTTTCAGGGAATTCTGTTGTGGAAATAATCTCTTCATACAAATCATCATCATCACCTGAGAATCAAGAGAGGAGACACACAAGAGACGAACGTGAGAGATGCTGGTAGACCCGAGAAATGCTGAACAGTCCTGCATGTCCTCCTCGTCCAGCCTGGGGGAGAACGTCCATACACGATGAGGCAGAGCTTGGAGAAATGAATCACAAAGTGCACCGAGTTCACGAGACTTGAGTCAAACTATAAAAACGCATTCATCTGAAGCAGCCTCAGCAATCGTTGAAAAGACAAAACGAAAACCTTAGCTATAAAACATTTTGTCTGTCTGAGGAAAGCCACGAAAACGGGAATGGAGGAGGCTTCTTTTTTTATTCTGAAATTCCTGAGGGATTCCATGTTGTTTGTTTCCAAGCCATCCTTGACTTTTAGGATGAAGTAAACATTTTATGCAATTAGTTGGGATTTGTGGAAGTCAGCTGGAGACATGAGGCCAGGCTTGGGGTTTGTGTGCACTCTAGGCCACTTCATGGGTCCTTCTGGGGACAAATACAGTTCTATCTGTTATATAGTGTCTTTCACATCTGTCTGTTATTTTCTGCCTTTCACATATACAGTATGTATCTACAGTATCTATCTATCACACCATTTTATAGTGCCTTTCCTATCTATGTAGTGCCTTTCACATCTGTCTATCCATTATACAGTGTCTTTTACATCTACCAGTCTACAGTATCTAACTGTTATATAGTGCCTTTCCTATCTATCTATCTATCTATCTATCTATCTATCTATCTATCTATCTATCTATCTATCTATCTATCTATCTATCTATCTATCTATCTATCTATCTATCTATCATATAGTGTCTTTTACATCTATCTATCTACAGTATCTATCTAACCATTATATAGTGCCTTTCCTATCTATCTGGTATTGCTAGTCAGTTATAAAGCATTCAGTGATCGTTCTCACCACTGGACTCTCAGATATCAATCGGTGTGACTCTAAAAACTGCAAAACATCCCAAATGGCTGCCTGCTTCCCAAAAGCTATTGGTGATGCATAAAGAATCAAGAAATATGATTGTACCCCATTCTGGTCACCCCATACGTACCCCTCCTTGACCTTCCAGGAACTGAGCGCCGAATTCTTTTTGGGGGAACTGGGCACTCGGGATCTGTGGAAACAAAAAGTGTCAACTTAGTATGTGGGTCACTGCCCAAAATTTCCAGCATGAGGATTGAAATGAGGAGTACAGTGCCAAGTGCAACGAGAAAAAGGGAGATGATGGTCCACCGTGTCTGCATACATAAGTACTGAACATATGTGGTGATCACTCACGCTGCGCTCGCACATTTTAGGGCTGATTCAATTACGGGGAAGACACACTTTGGCATTACAGATGCCAGGCCGGGTGCAGCGTCACACAAGTCTCATAACTTGTGGTGCCACAAACCTTCCCAGCTGCCCAGTTGCCAGTACAGTCAGCTGACTGCCCAGCTGAGTTTTCCCTCCGTGGCACTCGTGGTTCTGTCTATCGGCACTCGCCAGCACTGATGGAGGGAGTCAAATGAATGAGAAGGTTCATTACGTTTGCCGTGTGCCTTTACCAGACTCCATCATTGTCCCCTTCAATAATAAAGTGTGTCTAAAAGGCCTTTTCTGTGTGTTATGTGCACAAGTGTGAAGCTGATACATGACAATAGAAATAAATGTTACACACGTATACACACACAAGCTGTGTCACAGCCAGTTGTCCTGCTGCTATTTAAAAACATGGCCGTAAATCTTTTAGGACCAGCACGAGAGGGATGCTGAAAAGCACAAAATCAGGAATCCTGTAATTCTGGAATCCCAAATAGAAGAGCAGGCCTTCACACAAGACTTGTAAGCTGTGAGACAGCAACAGAGAATCTCAGGCAGGCCACTCTTTTAGAAAGCAGAATTGGGGACATGGAGGAGCTATGCCATTAGTGGGATTAAGTTACATAAAAAGACTTCATTAAGAAGTCTTAAAGATCAGCTAGCACCCCCTGCTGCTTGCCACCCCGTTTCATTTAATGCTGTCATCACGCCTTGTCATTCAGCCTTTGGACCTTCTCTCTAAGCCAACTTATGTGGACGCAACTGAAGAGCCACAAACTCCGAATGGGCAGGAAACTCCCAGATGGTCTAGTCCAGTTTTATCTGCTGGACCAGAGCCTTCGGACAGAATAGAACAGCTGGATGAAAACATCATCAATGAGAAGCATGTGCTGTTTTGAGCAAATTGAAACAAACATCACAAAGCCACCACACATGCAGGCCACCAGTCGCAGGGGACGCTACGCTACCTTTACTTCTGCAACATGCAAGCTTTGAAGGTCAAGGCCTCACCTTCCCTAAATGGCGTGCCAATGTTCACGTTCGACACAAAGATGAGGCCAGCATCCGAAAACACACCCATGTTGTTTTGTCCTCTTCCTGGAGTGCAGCCAATGTCGTTCTTCTCAAGGAGATCCCAGATCTGAGTGAAATGAGAAAGAAGCCAATCATCATGAGTTCACGTCCTTCTACCTTCGACGACTTTGATGTCAAGACTGCAGTTATGACAAAGCCAAAGAGAAAGACATAGTGTAACATGACGCCTCTCTGGAGAAGGTCGCTTTTGTATACTCTGTGACCTCTCTGACTACCTTGACTTTCTTAAAAAGCCAAGACTTCCATCAGGAAGAACAAAGAAGCTAAAGATAGTCGGACGCCAATGCAGACACCTGAAAATGGAGCAGACTGTCCTGTCCTAGTAGGAATGAGGACTAAGCATATGGCCATTATGAACCACACGAGCATGGAGGACTACAGCAGAAGTGCATCGAGAAATGCCACTGGGGCTTCTCCATAGCGACTGCCTTTATAACACCTCACAGCCACTGTTTGCTTATATTCAGCCAAGTCCAAAGACAACAGAGCATCTGCTGCAAGAACATCCACTGTGCGATCTGGATGGAGGAGACACCAGCGAGACAGACCAGGTGGACCTACAATATCTATCTATCTATCTATCTATCTATCTATCTATCTATCTATCTATCTATCTATCTATCTATCTATCTATCTATCTATCTATCTATCTATCTATCTATCTATCTATCTATCTATCTATCTATCTACTGATATTCATGGAGTTTTCTTTTCATTTAGGGTGCTGTTTGCTTACATCCCATAAAACCATCCTAAATGTCATCTGGATCATCACTACTACAGGTTAGGAGGGTCAATCAATATCAAATAGGTTTGCGGTGGTTAATCTGGCCTCCAGGTCACCTAAAAGGGGCATATTGTCACGCTAAAGTCCTGGGGTGACCCTGTTTTCCTTTCAGATGTTTTGTTAGGTAGACTCAGGGCCGGCTCTGCATTTTTGCACCCCAAGGTGAAGCTGCCAAAGTCTCACCCAAACCTTAGTGTTTCAGGCGTAGCTACAGGTATATAAAGTTGAAGAGCTGGTGGGGGGCTGTTGGAGGTCTTCAGTTTGTGCTTCAAGTGTTTCCATATTTCTATCCCAGAGCTCCCTGTTGCTGTTTTGAGCACTATGTGTATTTGATTGAAGACCAGGTGGTGGTCCCCTTGGTGTCTGGAGTTGATCAAAGATGATTATAAAAAGCCCCCACCCAACATTTTGCCACCATTGGTGACTGTCTATTTTGCCTCTATGGCACAGCCAACCCTGCGTGGACCCACTGCCATCTGGAGACCTTGTATGCTTACTCTTTCCAGCCTGGTCACCGTCAGGGTTGACAGCTGCGGTAGTGGAATGTGTCCATCTGTAAACACCAGAGGACCATGACAAGCAGAAGTGTCAGCTCTGCATTGATTTTGTCAAAATTAGAAGCAGAGTGCAACGAGTGTGACAAAAGAATACAACCTGAATGGTGGTCCAACCTGGCCTTTGGATGAAATGGTGGAAACAAACATGTATTGTCTTTCCTATCAGTCTGTCCGTCTGTGTTATATAGCGCCATTCCTGTCCATCTCTCTGCCTGTCTCTCTTTGATAATGACTAGTGTGAGGTTTTCTAATTTTTGATGAGCAACAGTCAGTCAGTTCTTGATGCCATGTGCACATCAAAAGCAACAGTAGCACAACATACCAATGTCACACTCAGTGTGAGTGGTCTTCTCATTTGGTGCATTGAGCTGAAGAGGATCAGGATGAAGAGGCCTCCTTAGGGAAGCCCAACCTAATCATAGCCACATTTGACAATCAAATGGGTCATGTGGTACAATAGATAGCCATGACACATGTAATGCTAGTCAGATTTAACTCAAGTTGGCTAACAAAAGGAAAAGAGGTGTTCACTTCAACGATTCACTAAAGTGAGGTCAGATATAATGATGATGGCCACTGATAAGGCATGACGAACAAGAAGGAGGAACGTTACATGAGAGCAGCACCTGGGTCAAGCTACCATACACTCAGATATTAAGGAAGTGTGAAGTAAAGCCAACAGTGCAGGTGAGGAGTGTCTTCCAGGTTACTGTTACTTCAGGGCTATCCTCTGAGCCAAGGATGACGTGAAGCCCCCACTCCATGTTGCCACCTACCTTTGTCTGTGTCAGTTTGTTTTTGTTGTTCAAAGCAAACATGGCCTTATTCACAGCCATCAGCTCCACCCTGGCACCAGGGTCTCCTCTTAGTTTGAAACTAAACTGTCTGCCAGGGCTGTAAGTTGGTCCACCTCGCCCTGGTGTTACTTGAAGCTGCCCATGGGAAAAAACAAAGAAAGAAAGGAAGGAAAAAAAGATGATTGGTCAATCAGTGAAGGCAGCACCCCCTCTCCAATCAGCCCTTCCATGGTGATGTTTCACATGGGACCCAAAGAAGTGTGTTTGGACCTTCAGCTGATGACACCTGGCGTCTGGTGCTCAGGTGTGAACAGAGGAGGACAGCAGTGTGTTACGTTTCCTTTGTCACTTGTACTTAAATAACTTTTGGGTACAACACGGCTTTCAGGGTTGTTCTTGGCAATCAAATGGAGTCAAGCTTTTAAAGTGAAGACAGCACTCTTGACCAATGAATGATGGTGAGGGGCGGGTCTTCAACTCTAAGTGCACTGCTCCGATTGTCTGGCAGTATTAACTTGACAATATTTTAGCAAAAAGACATGTGATTTGCCCTTTGCGAGAATAGAACTGGATGACTTGATGAGTGGATAATTTGATGAAGGTTCATTTTTGGGGGGCTTTTTCATATCGTTAACTGTGTTCCAGCTTTGGTCTCCATAGACTTCCATTCAATTAGCTTCTTGTCTTTGAAATCATGGGATTGAAAATGTTTCTCAGCCATCAGGACAAACCACATGAGGTAAGTAATATCTTAAAAGAACTTACAGTGCCAATGCAGGAGTCCTCCACGTCCACCCAGACCGAGTCGGACACAATTTCTGTTGTACCACCAGTAGTCACATAGTAATAAGCCACAAAGCGGAAAGACGGGATCATCTGCCGCTCGATGGGCAGCCACATTGAAATGAATGTCTGCCCTCTCGGCCTCTGCTGCCTGCCAGCTTTGATGAGACTCCCCTTGTTGGTTATCTGTAAAAAGAATCAAATGAGGTGCTCACTTGGGTTTAGATTACCTCCTAAAAAACACGTCTCAAGGAAGACATTGTAAGATCGAAACAACCTTAACATTCAAGGTCAGCTCCATCATCTCTCCTTCCAACTTCCAGAGCAGGATTGTGGGGAAGAAGTTCTGCTCTTTGTTGTTGGAGTTCCTGTTTTTGTGACTTCCTGCTACTGTTTTAAGGATTCGAATGTCTGGACTGTGTTTTGGGACTGATTGTGATTTCCTCGGGATTACCTTTGTGGTAACTCTTTGGTTCTTCTTTTGTTTCTTTTAAGCCTTTCTTTGTATTAGTTTGTCAATAAATGCTTGTCCTATAAATCATTCCTTTGTTAACCTTTATTGCAAGCTGAGGGTTTACGCTTATCCCTTCTCTTTTAGAGTTTTTCTTATATTTCTGTTGTTTTACCGTATCCCCCTCTACTTGAAGCCAGCAGGTAGCCTTAGGGGCCCGGCTGAAGTCAGATGAGCCACTGCTTGGCACACCATCTAGGATTGTGGCTGATGCCATGGCTGGTTTTAGGAGGCCTAACATCAGTTTTGCTTTGAAGGAAATTCATATTGTGATGCTGATCACATCCCAAGACTGGAGGCGTTCGACATTCTGCAGGGGGCTTTTCACACCATCAGCAGCTGGCTACCAGTATCAGTGATTTGGGCCTGAGGTGACCTACGTGAGACGTGTGTGTCTAGAAAGGAGGAAGATTTTTGTTTGTTAAAAGCCATAGAAGTCAAGGATGAGCCAAGATGGTGGGGCGCTTAGTAAAGGGTGAAGTATTTTTAGAGGCAGATAAGCTTGTAATTAATAAAACATGTGAAGGTGAAACAATTCTTAAACATCACTGTGATGGCAAGGTGTGCAATCTGCAAGAATACAACACGAGCGTAAAAGGTAAGGAGGTGTAGCCATCTTGACCGTAAAATATCGAGAAAACAGAATTCTACAGAAAGCCTTCCACATGGGACTAACACGGGAATGTTACTTACCAGATAAGAAATGTATTTGATTGTCTCCTGCGTTAATACGTCGTTGGTTTGGATGTTCAAGTTGATCTGGAGAGATGAACCCGCAGATATTTGTGCAGACGAGATGTAGATATGCAGGTAATTGCTCGAATTTGACTGCGTTTGGTACGGCACGGCCTCCATTCTCCCTTCAGCCTGGCGAGACTCAGCAAGCAGAAGGCTTTTTGTTCTTACCTTGTGGACAGAAAATGTCAAGTTAGAGATTCTCATTTCAAGCTCTCAGAAAACATTACAGCAGGATAAAGCCTCGTCTAGCATATTTACAACAGGGCATCGCCAGGTTGTCCTCACCCACACTTGTGTTGGTCTAAGCCTAACCCTAATCCTAACCCCTCGGACCCCATGGGAGTCCTTCTGGAGTAAATAACACAAGATCTGAAACCTCAAAAATCGATGTACCCATGGGATACTTACGGTCACAACGAGATTTCTTCTATCCTGGACAGTATTGAAGATCATTATTGCTGTTCCGTCTCTGTTTGTTCTTACAAGAATGTTACCGGGTTGACCTTCCAAATCAACATTGCTTGCAGGAGATCCATCAGGATTTGTTACCAGAACCTTTCAAGTGAAGGAATAAAATATCTGTTTGTTAAAGATATCGTACGGAGAGCAGACTCCTCAAATCCTAGAATAGCTTGGAGTTGTTGTGTGTTAGCCGGGGTTTCTTTCCTGGCTTATGTTTACGTTCATTTTTGGTGTTTCTTTAAAGTATTTGTTATGTGCTTTTGCTAATATTGTTATGTTCATTTTTTATTTGGTATCTATGTATTTTGTATTGTCCTATCAAGTCCCTTGATGGGTGAACCTCAAGAGGTGGGGCCCCCCTGACGTCACCGAGGGGTGCAGAGTCCCGTCGGCGGGTCATTGAGTTTCTGGCTCTTTCTTGTTGATTGTGATTCGCTAGCACTGCTTTTCTGGTTACTGACTTTTTCTTACTTTTTTTTGTTTGTTTTTTGCTCTTTGATTATAATTTGGATAGTTTTGCTCAGGATTGCCTGTTTTGCATTTGCCTTATTTTTGTTCTTTTTTTATTCTAATATAAGATCTTTGGTTGGTCTTTGTATTGTCAAACCACAGTTTTTGACATTTTCCATCTCTTGCTATTTTTTGATATTCTAGGAGTATTTCTGAACTGTGTGCCCGAGTCTCATTTTAGGCTCAGGTAGGCCGAGGCCTGCTGTGTTATGTTTTGAGTTTTTTTATTTAATTTTTAAGAGCTTCCCCTCAGATCTATAAACATGTTCTTGGGTTCTGTTTTTTGTGTTTATTTTTTGCCTGTGAAATCTAATTCTCTTATTATTTCCTGGATTGGAGCCTCTCTTTTAAAATCTTCGTTTATTTCACATCATTGTCAATGCCATTTTGTTTTGTCTTGAGGTGTCACCATGCGGTGGGCTTTTCATTAGCCGTTTCCATGATGTTGTATCTCAGAATGCATTAGGACAGCCTGACAATGGCGTCATCGGCGTGACTATTTAAAGTTTACTCAGGCAGTTCCAATCTGTGTGTCATTTTGATTTCTGATCTTTTTCTGCAGTTTTCAGCCTTGGTCTTGTATGTCGCCCATTGTATCCATTTGGATGTTCGGTTTTGACATTTTGTTTTTTAAACTTCATTCATTCTCCCATCCTAACTCTCCATATATCTCATTACCTGCCTCAGCAGACAGTACAAGCAGGTTGCCTGAGGTGAGGCCTATATTGGGACCATGCATGTCTACATGTGAATGTGGACCCCAACAATTCGCCCACCAACACGCCGAGGCTGTCTTGCCACCCTACCGCACACACCTGCACCCCTGTGAGCCTGAGCGCTCTGTTTTTAAACTAGAACTTGGCCCACCATGGACCTCGGGCTCACCACATTTAATGATCCGATTCCCTTGTTAATTGCTCCACATCAGCATGACTTTCTGTTACACAGGCAGGCAGTGAGTCTACAGCTGGTAGGACTCCTTCAAGAAGCCCATGGACAAAGCCACACTCAGTTTGGTCTGCAAAGAAAAGCAGATCTTACCATCACATGAAAAGGGAATCCTGGCATGAAGTACTTGGGTGTCCTGGTGAAGAGAACTTTATAGGGGGATGTGACGACCTTTATTCCTCTTATTTCTGCCTCCACCTTGTCACTGCCTACACCAAAAGGAGAAGAAGTTGACCGAGGTGCACCTGACAAACTCTAGAGTGGACAGTACTTGAAGCAACTGTCACATCGCCCATTTATGTGCACCCAGACAGCACTTACCAGAAGGCGTCAAGACGGTGGCCGAGACGTAAATTGACTGATCGATAAGCCGGTTGATGTCTGGGAAGACCCTTAGAATCTGCTGTCTCGTGAGTCGAGCTGTTCCTCTTCCATCTTCAATCTGCAAATAAATGTGTGCAGGTGACCATCGCAGCCCGACATCCACAGCACTTCAGCGTTAAGCATTACTACTGACATTTCACTAAATGAACTGTTGGTCAAATCTCCGTTGGGACAGACGTCTTCAGCAAAGCCAAATGCACCTTTACAGGCGATACTTTGGGAAGTTTGTCTTCTTCTTATTCTGGCTTTGAGACAAAACCATAGAAGGATCCAAACGTGTGGCTGATTTTACTTTTAGCTCATTAGGACGAGCGCCGAGCTGCTGCCGTTGTGTTGATTTACTTTGTCACATTTCACTGTTTAAAGTTAGCAGAGTGAAATTAAAAAGTGACAAAGGTGACGCACACGTAAAGTTGATCACCCTTAGCACGGCTTACACCATCCGCCCCTCCATTGTCCTCATTCAGGGCAGGCTGTGGGGCAGCTGGAGCCGAACTCAGCAATCACAAAACAACAACAAAATGAAGGAATCAATGAGGGGGTCCGTTAGGGTGGTCTCAGTGTTATGGTAGAACTGGAAATAAGAATAAAGGAGGGGAGCTTCTGTCAGCCTGTTAATAGGTGACAGTCACAGCACACCACCCGCGGGTTTCCCAGGGCGTCACTCACCGTCCAGTTTGCCTTTCTGTGGTGGTGTCTTCAAGGGCACTACGTAAAAACAAACTATTCATTTATTCTGTGATCTCTTCAGCTCCTCTTTACACAAAATATTCGGAAATCAGCACACCACCCGCGAGACAGTAAGGAGTGGAAATCCAGTCAGGAATTTAAAAACCATCCAATACTGCGCACTGAGCCTTAGACCACCTTAGACTTCTGTAGTAAAGAGGCAGGGTGGCGTAGTGCTTAGGGCTTTACACTTCACACCCTCAGGCTGTGTGTTCACATCCCACTCCTGACACATTGACATTTGCCACAGAAACACTTCATGCGTTACGTACTTCAATACTCTGCAGGGAGTCTGGGAGGCTTCTCTTCTCGTCGTCCACCAACAGCCCAAACATGACGTATGCATATCCTTTGACTTCTTTGTTTCCATGAAAGTACCTGGCGAGTACAAGCAGAAGGCAAATCACTTCAAGCACAATGTAAAGAACTCCTGTACATTTGCACCTAACGCTGTGCGGCGGCCATCTTGAGTTTGCGCACTTCTGTTTCTTCTGTGCGTTTCTTCACTGATCTCTGAAGATACGCGAAACACCCTTGGGGTGAAGGAGACGATTTCATGAAGAAATTCATTCATTTTGTAGGCTGCATACCAGCTGGTCAGGATCCACCATGAGCCACAACTCCTTCTAAAGTGTCTGCCTCAGAACACCCAGCAGGGATTTCTCTACATATGTTCATAAAAAAATTGAAATTCATTTGTTTCTCCCATCAAGCAACACTCAACACCCAAGAATGACAAAGCAAAAACAGGATTTTAGCCCCCATTTTTTGCACAATTATTAAAAATAAAAACTGAAATATCCCCTTGGCCCAAACATTCAGACCCTTTACTCAGGACTGACAGCCAGCCATTCCATTCCATTCTTGGGTTTGACACGTTGAGCTTTGCCCACCTGGATATTGGGATCCTCTCGAGCTCCGTCAGCTTGGATGGAGACCCTCAGTAGACCGTTATTTTCTGGTCTCTCCAGAGATGTTCGATTGGGTTCAAGTCCCGACTCTGGCTGGGCAACTCAAGGATGTTCACCGAGTTGTCCCTAAGCCAGTCCTGTGTTGTCTTTGCTTTGTGTCCTCTTGGAAGGTGGACCTTTGTCCCAGTCTGAGGTCCAGAGAACACCGAGCAGGTTTTCATTAAGGGTATCTCTGTACTTTGGTCCATTCAGCAATACCTCCACCTAGACTTACCTCCCATTCCCTGATGTTGCTGCCACCACCATGCTTCACCACTGGAATGGAGGGGTCTAGTATCCTCCAGACATGTCACTACTCTTGGCTTCATCACACCTCAAGCTCACAGTCTGAAAGTCCCTTAGGTGCCAAGGGCTTCTTTTACTGAGGAGAGGCTCCTGTCTGACCACTCTGTCATAAAGTCGAGATTAGTGGAGTGCTGCAGTGATGGTTGTCCTTCAAGAGAAGTCTCTTTCATCACAGTCAGAGTGACCTTCTTGGTCACTACTCTTATCAAGGTCCTTCTCCTCTCATTGCTCAGTTGGGACATGTGGCCAGTTTGAGGATGAAGAGTCATGGTTGATCTAGACTTCTTTCATTTAAGAATTCTGGAGGCCACTGAGCTCTTGGGAGTCTTCAGTGCTGCAGCCTTCACCAGATCTGTGTCTCCACCCAATCCTCTCTTTAGGCTGTGCAGGCAAGTCCTTCGACCTCATGGCTTTGTTGTTGCACATCTCTGGGACCTTCTACAGGCAGTGTGTGCCTTTCCTATCCATGTGTGGACTCCAGACATCTCAACACTGATCGATAGGATTGGACGTGTCATAGCAAAGGGACTGAAAACTGGTGTCAACTGGATATTTATTTCCTTTAATGAATGTCTAAAATCCTGTTGTCACTTGGTCATTCTGGGGTATTGAGTGTTCCTTGCTGTGGAAAAATTCTTACAGCAGACAGGATTGGTCAGATTTGTGGACAATGAAATTTAATGTCAATAAATGTAAAGAATTACATGGAGGAAGCAAAAATGTGAGGTTTAAATACACAATGGGAGGGCTGAGTCTTGAAAGTTTGTCTAATCAGAAGGACCTGGAAGCCATAATGGACCCGTCACTCTCAAGATCCGGACAGTGGACAGAGGTGATTAGGAGTTTGATTGTATAGCGCCCTGACGTGTAGAGCACAACTCACAGGAGTTTCTGCTTAAGCCTTATGACATTGGCTGAGGTCTCGCCTGGAGTCCTGAGTGCAGCGTCCAGAGGAGAACATCCAGAGGATTCAGAGGTCTGAGCTATGAAGAGAGACTGAAGGGTTTGAAATATTTTCAGTTTAAACAAACGGAGATCATGAGGAGACCTGATTGAAGGGTTTAAAATGATGAAAGAGACGAGTCCAGTGGAGCGAGAAGGTGACTGAGTTCAAAATGAGTTCAGCCAGCCAACACAGGGGCACTGATGGAAACTTGCTAAGGGCAAATTACACACAAATGTTAGAAAGTTCTTCTTTACACAAAGAACCACTGGCGCTTGGAATGAGCGACCAAGTTGTGTGGTAGAGAAGAGGACAGTAGGGACCTTTAAAGTGCAACTTGATGTTATTTTATAGAAATCGGGCAGATTGGCTTGATGGACTTAGCTGGGCTGAATGGCCTGTTGTTGTCTACATTTTTCTAAGGTTTGTTTATCGTATCCACACAACATTTTCACCTTAAAGCCCGTGTGCAGGTTCCAAATTGTTGTTTCTAATAACCACCTCAATCATTTACACTTTCAAAGTTTTCCAGTAACGTTTGCTTTCACTGAAGGCTGACGAGGACATTTACTGCACGTGTCTCAGCTAGGAGAAGGGTTCATGGGTACAGAAAGGGGATGCTTAGCAAAACTGCCCAGCTCCTCTCGCCCATCATAACTCCAGTCTCTCGTTCTTGTATGGCAGTGACTTAAACTTGCGCCTGTGCTGACAAATGAAACTTACGTGGCAGTGACGTCAACAGAGAGCTCGAGGTCATCAACACAGAAGAATGGCTGGCTGGGTTTCAGTTTTACTTCAAAACTTGGCAGGACTAGGAGAGAGAAAAATGGAAACAAATCAGGGGCTTCACATGAGACCACTGGAGGTGAACACCAGCTATCAAAATAAAGAGCAGAGCTACTCGGTGGTCTGGAGGACCACCAGTCATCTTAAGAGAGGTCCTCATACTGGCCATCCCATGAGATTAAAGGCCCTTCCAACACCATTACTCTGTGAACTGACACCACAAAGCTTCTCAGAATGAAGAGTTGCGTTCTGGTGAACTGTCGGTGGTCACTTTTGAAGCTGCAATTTCCAGCTCTGAGGTGAAGACTTCACAGCGTAAGCTAAATGGAGATGTCTGCGCCATACCAGTTTCTGAACGCTAAGCGGTGCTCTTCCTGGTGGCATCAGCTGAGCTCTCTCTGTGTCGGCCCCCTGTGCAGCGTCACCCACTACACTCCACCCATCCATTGTGTAAATCCCATCCTCGTCACCAATTGATTTTCTGTCGACTGCCACCATGAAGCTTCTCAGTTTGAAGATTTCCACTGTGGTAAACTGTTTGTTGGTGGTCAGCTTTGAACCTGCAGTCTCCATCTCAGAGGTGGGCTAAATGGAGATCTCTGTTGGGCGGCCGTGGCAGGCCCGTTTCAGGACACTGAGCGGTGATCTTCCCGGTGACGTCAGCCCCCAGCTTTTTTAAATGCAGGGTCGCCACTACACTCGTCCCAAACTTTAACCCTCCTTATAACCTCACGTGGTGTAGAAGCATCTATTCCAAAAAAAAAAAAGAAAATGGAACCCACGGCAATGTGGTTCAGCCATAGCATTGAAGCAAAAAGCGAGGCTCAGACCCGACATCACAAGTGCTTGGTTTCTGTAGCTCGCTGAATGGGTCTATCAAGTGGATTTGTTGGACATTAATGAACAACACCTGAGACAGGAGGAAGGTGTTTGGAAAATGGGGACAGCAACCAGCGAGTGTGCAGTTATCCCCCTTAAGAAACGGATGAGGGTCTGTGTGCCTGGGCGTCCGTCCTGTTGCTACGCCTGGTATGGGATTCATAAAAGCAGCGCTGATGTTTGCAATGCACCATCTGCTGGAATGAAAACTGCCATGCATTTTATTAATAAGAGAATTACAAAATACATTCCAAGAGATGAGGCACTGCAAACATTAATGCCGACTTCATGGAGGTTTACTTAGATTTTAAGTCGTCTTCGACGGGTAGCACTGCTAGCTTTTAATAAATTTCCAAACCTTTCTGAAGACATGAATTCACTTTGTCCTTCTGGGTTACTGAGTGAACACTAATGGGTAGAATGTCAAATGTGTCCTTTTAAAATTAAATCCACAACACAATAAAGCGTGCAGGAAGTGAGGCACTGTAAGCATCCGGAGACAAACTGCAAACCGAGATGGAGCCGAGCTGAGCTGACGGCCGAGCAAAAGATCTGTCATATAGCCAATGAGGAGGAGGAGGAAAAGACGGAATGGGCGTGGGATCCATGCATGTCCATAAAAAACATTTCACCAAGATGATAAGGCTCCCAGGCCTGCTCAGACCGTCCCTCCATCCACATTGGTGTTAATGTCCAATTTCTGTCTTGGTGGACGGCATTGAGCCATCCAACCTCTGGATCTTCTCCCCTGAAATGTGCCACCTGGAAACAGCTGGAGAACTGAGACCTCCATCCCAGCGTGTTCCTCTAATTATGCTGTGCGGTCTTCCTGTGCCACCAGAGCAGATTACTTGATGACGTTGAACTAACAATCCAACTCAAGCTGAGGGCTCGCTCTGGTGGACGTTCAGCCATTTTGTCCTCTCCCTTTTCTTCAGAGAGTTGTGTGTTTGTGAGATGAAAGAACAGATTGTTTAGGGAGTGTGAGCCCACTGCAGAATTCAGAGGGGAGACCACCTTACCGTATTCCTTCACTTCAAACTCAGTTGTGTAGTTCTTCTGGGTTATCTCTACAAATTTTGCAACCAACTTCCAGACACCAACCCTGGAAAGAAAGACAGATGGAAAAATCAATTTTAGTGCCTCGCGTACACTCAGAACAAAAATCATCTTCCTGTCACCGGTGTCACCTCCCAACACACAGAGGGGCACATCGAGAGCCCGAGGCCTGCCAGTCAGTAAGCATTGGCTAAAGGAGTTCAACTGAGCAGGTGGTCTTATGACGTCTACTGTGAGGACGGGGGGTCTTATTGCACAGCGACAGACTCCCCTCAGCCTCGCTGCCCCAGCTACACAGTCACACCTGCTGTGGATATTCCATTTTGGCGCCTTGAAGAAGTCCTCGCCCTCCTGGACGTTTTCCCATTTTTATTGTTCTTCTACGTTGAATCACAGTGGAGTTTGCTGACCACCAGAAAAAGACCCTGACGTCAAAGTGAAAACAAATTAACAACAAGCACAAAATAACGGTCACCAATGTGACACCCCTACATCCTCACTGGGGTAGCCCATCGCTAGTTCAATGGAGGTCACCTGTCTGGGGTTTCCATTGATTGACATAGAAATCCTCCTGATTGTGGCACTTTAGTATGGTGGTCTAACTGACACGATGGAGACCAAACAAGACAACTAACAGGAAAAACCAGGAAATGACACAAAGTCAAAGAACAAAACAAAAGTCACAACCGGGAGGATGGAAAGATCAAAAACCAGAAAATCAGGAAAAGCAGCACAACTCACTGAAAAGTGGTCTTGCTTTTCTTACCCAAACATGGACGACGAGATTCACATCACTCCAGAATAAGACCTGTTGTGCTAATGGCATCACACGTCCCGTGGTACCAAAGCACTGCCATGGCAAAGGGGGCTAACACCTTGACCACCGGACCACAAGTCAGGAGATGGAGGAAAGAAAACCTCCGAGTCACGGAATGTCAGAGCAGGACATCCGCAGAAACCTGAAGACGACAGCGCGCTATTGGCTGTCAGAAAAAGGGGGCGGGCCCTCCAATACCACGGAGATGTGAAACTGTGCTGGAAAGTCGCCGTGCAATTTGATGTCATCCAGTGTGACGTGCCCTCCGAGTGGAAGTCGTCCAACGCCATGCCAGCTCAAGTCAAAATACAAATTTAAAAAAATGTGTGAATTGCAGACATTTCCACTTAAATTGTGATGAGTTAAAGTTGAAGTTTGAATAACCAACGCTGCGCACATCTTCATCCAAACGCATTAAAGTTCTAAACCTGTCATTTCACGTAACTGAGTGTCACAATGCAACTGCAGAAACGGCGTCTTTATCTACTCAATGTGATGTTAAGGTGGGCTGCCACAGAGTCAGTGAGGGAGAGTGTGAAGCCCCCCAACCCCCCCGCTTTCTTCCACGTCTTTTTGACCTGAGAGGATGAGCACAGTTGAAGTGGGTAACCAACGTCACCTCCACGTGCTTCATGGACCAATCAGTTCCCAGTGTGAATCAAACTGGAAGAAGAGACCGAGCCCCGAGTTCTGGCAACCTGCCTCGACAATCAGCTCCATTACACCAGAAATGATGGAGAATTGCAAAGGTCGTGCCTTCAATTAAAGAAACATTTTTCAGAAGACTTCAGAGAGTCTTTGCGAGTGACTTACTTCACAATTTGAGGCAGTTGATACGCGCCATAGTTTAACAGGGACTGTAAACGGTAAACGATGAGCCCATCAGGGTCCTGCAGAAGAGCAAAGCAAGCAACAGATGAGTCACATCAAGTTTAGTTCTAGAAATGACAACCCCTACTCTGTGCCAGTCCACTGATAAGACCACTCGAAAGGCATCTCTGTGTGTCCCATCAGCTCTCAGACCAGCAGTCCTGGCACAGATGTGGCAGCAACATGAGCCAGCAGGGCTACTGGTTACCAGTGAGAGTGGCCATGACCGAGCCTGGCTTTCTTCATGGACTGAGGTCACCGACCGCTGTCAGCTCATCCTTATACAGCGGTACCTTGGTATACATCTGCTTTGGAATAAGTCCAACTTGGTATACGTCCTGTTTGATATAAGTCAAAGGATCTGGAACGGATTAAGGACGTATACCGAGGTACCACTATATCAGGACAGCTGGACTTCCATCTTTGTTCTTCAGTTGTATGAATGGCAGCCGATGTTTCAGTGCAGCACGGAGACAGAAAGCCACCCCAGCCTTACATTTGTCTGTCACTAAAATCTACTGAGCCACCATTTAGAGCAGCGGTGCTCAACGTCAAAGACATGGAGGACCACAGATGGCCAACAGCCACTCCTTACACTGGTCATACTCGTTATTCTTCACGGACTGGTGAAAAGAAGACGAGTTGGCAAACCACTTCAGATGGTGAGCTTGCAGGCCTGAGCAGGGATGTCTCTTGGAAAGTCCTTAATTCATTAAAGGGCCTGCACTGCTCCCACTGCTAAACCTAAAGGTGGCGCTCTGGAGCCCAAACAGCCTCAGCCCCCTCAGCCTCCTTCTGTGATGCCAGCGGATTCTCCTTCTGCTACTCTGTGAGCGGCCATGTGGACTCCTTCTCGTTGGCTTTACCTGCAGGTCTCCAGCTCTCAGGTCTGGCTGGCATACACTGGCCCCCTTTGAACCTTTTGCCAACCAAATGCTGAACCCTGCCCACCTTAATGGAAAGTCTGCACTGGAAGACCAAGTGATATGAAAGGCTTATTAGCAGAGTTCACTTACCATCACTTCCACAAAGATGTGCTTTGAGTATGGAGTCATCTGATGTGTCATAGAAAAGACCCTGTAGAGAACTGAAAGAGATGGAGAAAAGTTAAACTCTTAATTATCCTTAAAGAAGGGGAGTTGCTTTCTTCTTATCACCGTCATGTCCATTCTGCTTTTCCTGTTGAGGGTCACAGCAGCAGCAGCAGGACCCATCAGGTCCTCAGAACCTCCAGTGTGTCCTTTGGTCTTCTCCCAGTGGGCCCAGTCTTGTCACTTCTAGTAGTCCTTCTCTCTGCCTGCAGAAGTAGCAGTTCAAACCCTGAGGTGGCTGGGGGTCCTCAGCTGGTCCTCACGCTTACTGAATCGAGATCTACGAGGGGTTTCCATTGTTTTCATTTGAGGTGAGGGGCTCACAAATTGACAGTTGAACATTTCACCTCATATAACATCGTACACATGATGAAGACACACCAAACAAACCTTTTACACTGGCATTCTCTTTGTCACTTCTGTAACCTTTTGGTTTGCTTCCTACTAAAACGTGACGTTTTTAAAACAGACACACAGTGGGGGCATCGCTGTGAGGTGGACTTTGGAAAGTCTCTTTGTCTTATTTACTTGGACCTTACTGGGCTGCGGTGTCCACAGAAGGAGGTCCTCCTCTTGGAAGGCTTCACACTTCCTCGTTGTATGACTTTGAATCACAGGGGAGTTTGTTTGGCTTTTTTAAGGATGATCAGCTGAGAAAGACGCATTGAGGTCAACGTGAAAACGCATCTCCGTCAGGTGGTCTAAACTAATGACAAATATAAAGCACAAAAGAGCTGATCTCCTAAGGCAGGGGTGCACACACTTTTTCGGCTTGCGAGCTTCTTTTAAAATGAGCAGGTCGAAATGATCTACCTACACTAAAAATGCTATATATATTATATATTTTATATATATATATATATATATATATATATATATATATATATATATATATATATATATATATATATATATATATATATTTATTGTGATGAACGGCCGGGATGCCCCTGCTGTGTATGTTCCAGGGGAGCAGCCATGGACAGCTCAATACCTCCCCCGGGGCACTAGGTGGCAGCCTCCCCGGCCGACGCTGATTCCCCAACCTCCCGCAGGGCTCCATGGGAGATGGAGTCCTCCACAGCTTGGTTGGGGCCCGGGGTGGCCACTAGGGGGGGGGCTGTCTCCTTCCAACAGCCTGGCTGGACGATTCTACAGACCACCCGGAAGGGAAATTAAGACCAGGTGGTCAAGCACCTGGAACACTTCCGGGTGGGTTATAAAAAGGGCCAGCCACCATCACTCAAGAGCCAGAGTCGGGAGGAGGAGGACTAAGTCTGAGGAGGAGTGGTGGTGATAATAGAAGGATCGTTTTGGTATTTGTGAGTGTTTTGGACTGCGTTGAGCCTGTGGGACACGGGGAAGGCGTGCCCCACGGCTGAAGAAAAATAAAAGTGTGTGTTATTTAAGTACATGCCTCTGCGTCAATCTGTGCTGGGTCAGGCACTATATAGCGCCTTTCACAATATATACTGTGTGTATATATATATATATATATATATATATATATATATATATACAGTATATACTGAGTATACTTTATACATAAAATATATGTTGTTGTACCTTGCATAACTGCATAACTGAATAACCTTTATGGTCACTACAGTATTTAGATTTAATAATCTTCATGTGGGAAAAGGCGGACTCGCATAAATAAGTAGAGCTGGACAACGCAGTCAAGGAGGCAGCACATGTCCTCATGTTTGGGTTCTTTTCCTCTGTGAGTTCCAAAACTGTCCAAGAGCCCCAGACGTCTGCTGAATGTCATCCTGTGGTGTCAAAATCTCATCCTCCACTGTAGAGGAGTTTTAGGTGAAACAGTGTTGCGATTTGTGATGCGGGTGAATCCCCTCAACATCTTCCCTAAATGGATAGCACTTAAATGTAGCGATTGGCTCAAGTAAAGCTGAGTCTTCAAACCGTCTGTCAAAGTCTGACAGGTAATTCTCAATCTGCTCTGTGTAGCGATGCTGTCAAGTCGCGCTCACGCTTTCCATTGCGTCTCCAGCTCTGACGCGAGGTTTTGGATGTTCCCCAAATCAAGGAGCTGCAGCTTTGAGGACAGATGTTGCATTTTTCATTTGAAAGCATTAACATTAGCTAATCACATGGACTATGGTTTTCTCTTTTCCTTGCAGCTGTAAATTAAACTCATTCAACATGTTGGTCAGATCGGAAAAAAAAATGCCAAGTCCAGCGGCCATTGCTCGGTATTAAGTTGCTTGTATTCTGCATGTTTAATGACAAGGAGAAACTCCTTTTTCTCCGGCCAGGGGTCTTGAAATCTCAGCAGGAATGTCTCCCTAGCCATCTCCCTCAACGAAGGCCTCTTATTATCATCTCTCCATCTTGGAAGGACTTCTTATGCTTAATGATCGAGTGACTCTCCTAGGACGATGCTTCGGTGTGTCTGCCTTTGCCTTTGAATTCAGCCGAGTGTAAAATGACGGCTGTCCGATTTAACTGCGATTTTAGTTCCCTCTCCTTTCTCTTTCTCAGATCGCTTTTCAGAAGGAAGTCAGTTTCGTAGTTTTTATGAACAGTTTGAAAGTGCCTTCCCACATTTTCCTTCTTTGGAATATCAATGATAGCGTGACAGATCAGACAAACGCACTTCGATTGTGACATTGTGAGGAAAAAAAATCCTCTTCCAATTCCACATCCAGCCCATGGCCTCCCCAAACAATTTTTTTTAAATCCCTTCTTCATTTGATATAAATTGGGAGGCTAACTACGTCACTTGGATAGCCGGAGTTTTGCAGTAGCTCGTGCGTTTGATCGTGCGTGTGGGATGACCAGAGTGTTAGAAGAAAAGAGATCTCAGTCTGGCCACCCTGTATGTCAATCAAGTGGCAAATGCCACAGGGCGGAGGATATATGACAGACTAACGTTTAAAAGAATTTTTTTTGAATGCAACGTGATCCACCTGCACTACCTTTCCGATCTACCGGTCAATCGCGATCGACTCACTGGGCACCCCTGTCCTAAGGATTCACCCTTTGGGACAACAAGACCTTGAAGTCCCACCATTAGTTAGTGGAGATCATCTGTCTGGGCTTTCCACTGATTGTATCTGAAGGTCCATCAAGTGGTGAGTCAGTATGGTGGTCTAACCAAAGTACATGCCAATCATTCATCTATCCACACAATCATTTTCAAGGCAGGAACAACGCCTGGATGGGGTGCCAGTCCATCACAGGCCTCCAAACACACATCTTTACACTGCGGGAGGATTCTAGAGGACATGGAGGACCCCCACACAGACACAGGGAGAACATGCAAACTCCATGCAGGGAGGACCCAGCATGTGAACTTTGGTCTGCTAACTGTGGGGCAGAAGCGCTTCCACTGCATTTGCATGGTGCCCATCAGGGGATGACATTGGAGAGACTGGGCAGACAACAGCTGTGCCCATCCTGGCGCTTCACCAGTTGCAACTTCATCAAGTGGGGCAAAAAAAAAAACACACAGCGGACATGATGGCAGAAGGCACAGGGGAGACTCTGAAGGCAGCTGGAAGAAGGCCCTGTGGTCAGATGAGACTGAAATTGAGCCTTTAGCCATCAGGCCAAACCCCACATTATCATCACAAACACACCATGAAGCAGGGTGGTGGCAGCATCAGGCCATGGAGATGCTTTTCTGCAGCAAGCCCTGGAAGGCTTATGAAGGAGACAAAATACGGGGAAATCCTGGAAGGAAACCTAAGAAACGTACACCTCATGAGAAGACAACGAGCTCAAGCGCGGCGCCAGAGCAGCAATGCTAATGACATGGAGAGGATGAGCCCACATCCAGATCTCCATCCGTGTCAGAACTTATGGCTGGACTTGACAAAGGCTGTTCACTCACGAGCTCCATGACACCTGACAGGGCAAAAAATAAAGGGAGAAACAGCAGAGCCGACAGAGAGAGACCTCGGCACAGAGCAGCGGTCATGACTGCCACAAGTGAATCCACCAAGCGGGGGTGAATGCTGGTGACATCAGTTATCTTGAGTTGGAGATCTGTCATTAATGTAGACCACTCGGACATTAAAGAAGCTGTGTCTGCTGAGCAGCGTCAAGAAAGCCAAATGAGATCCGTGGGGTTCATTGTTGAATAACAAGAAAATGTGAAACCGTCCAAAGGGTGACGACATCTGGAGATGCTGAACGTACCTGACTTTGGCAGCAGAGGCCTCGTCACCCACCTCAAGTTCATGAGGTACACCTTCACCTACACTGACTGGGGGTCTCCACATGATTCTTTATATCGAGCTCAGCTCTGCCTGCAGGCGGGCATTCCTGCTGACCATGCGTCCCCTAACGCACGTTGATCTGATGTGACGATGACAGCACTAAGACCTTTTCTTTCTCGTTTTTCTAATAAAGATAAATTCCTCTCATCCCCCTCAGGCTGCTTGGACCTGGTTAAAGCCCCCTGATGGCTGATTTCTTTTGTATACACTTTGAACAATAAGACCAGAACTGAATATGCGTCTTCAACCCAAGCTCCTTTCACCTTCTTCAGACCACCAAGAGACGACGGTGGCCTCGCCTGCTGTGCCTGTGCACGACGGGAGTGAAGCGTCAGCTCCAAATGAAAGCCAAAGGCCCCTCCATGAGCTCTCACCTTTGTCTCTTGGGAAGTAGACGGGTTTGTCTGTCTGTATAAACATATAACCCGGGTGAGAGGACACCACGATGACCTTCTCCAGGTTAAAGAGCTGGGATATGGCCTGCAGGTAGACAAAGTGATTGCCACGGGAGTTGGTCTTGAAGTGCGTGGAAGAAATCTGGAAAGAAAAATCAAATGCGTCATTTTTCAGCGGAGGTGTTAACTGTGCAGGGTTAAGTTTACAATAATCTGTCTGTCTGTCTGTCTGTCTGTCCGTCCGTCCGTCCGTCCGTCCGCCCCTCTGTCTGTCTGTCCGTCTGTCTGTCTGTCTGCTCTGTCTGCCTGTCCGTCTGTCTATTCATCCATCTGTCCTTATATATGTTTGTCAATCCGTCTGTCTGTGCGCCTGACTGTCTGTCTGTCTGTCCATCTGGATGTCTGTCTGTCCGACTGTCTGGCCGTCTGGCTGTCTGTTTAAGGAATTGAAATGCTGCTTGCAAGTGGCCACCAACACTCGTCATGGATGGATGTCTCACCTCACCTCATCTCATCTCCTCACGCTGCTATTCTGGGTGAGGGTCTCAGTGGCAGCAGACCAAGCAGGTCAGCCCAGGCTTCCCTGTCCCCAGCTACACATTCCAGCTTTTCCTAGGGAATTCCCAGGTGTCCCCAAGCCATCTGAGAGATCGAATCCTCCCAGCATGTCTTGGATCTGCCAAGCGTCTCCAGCATGTGGAATGTGTCTGGAGCAGATAAATGGCTAGACGAGTCGATAATTTACATCCCACCGTAGGTGTAGCTGCGTTCCTCTATGGCTTTCGAAACAGTCTAAAATTGTTCCAAACGTAGCTACGAGAAAGACACCCCAACAGTAGTACAAGTTGCCATAGATAGATAGATAGATAGATATATAGATAGATAGGATAGATAGATAGATAGATAGATAGATAGATAGATAGATAGTTAGATAGATAGATAGATAGATAGATAGATAGATAGATAGATAGATAGATAGATAGATAGATAGATAGATAGATACTATGAAGAATCTCCACAGCCCAGGTGTCTCCATTTGAAAGATTTAGTGAACTTCAAAGCAAACCGTTCACATGAAAAAGGAAAAACGGAGACTTGTCTTGTCCATCTATGGTGAGAATCTCGGTTCCAATCTGCTATCCCGTACACTTAGACCCGAGTTTGACTTACGGACCCCTCGCCCTTAAAGTCTGTCTGACTGACACTTTGTGTTTCTCTCGGCTGTCGGACTTCAATCTGAGGGTCCTGCTGTGTCACACGAGGCTAACACTGAGGACGGACACTCCATTGATGTGCCTTAACTTGTAAGGGGTGCCATTATCTGTGCTAAGGTTACGTTCTCTTCAAGTTCCAAATGAACCAAACTAAGGTGACTTTACCAACAACACAAACCTGAGAGCTGTGGCTCCTCCACACGGTATAACGAAGGTGCGTTTGGGTGTTATTTTACTATCATTTTGCAGCTATGAAGTATTTCAATCATTTCCTTTTTAATTGTATGCCTTTATTGTTTGTGCCAGCAATGCCATCTTGGTTTCCGACAGCTACCGCCGTGTTGGTCTCAGGTTGTGGGTTGTATGGACTCTCACTGAGGGTCGTTATTTTCTGATCATTCATGGCGTTATTTGAACCTCCTCTTCGGTGAAGGTAATCATCCCGAGTTTTGAAGACAACACTCACTAACTAACGACAGTCCTCTGGCTCTTTAAAGGTTTCCATTCAGTTTTTGGGTGCTGCCTTTCGGTTGGCGTCGTGACCTCAGACGTTTCTCTCCGGCTCTGTTTCTTTATGTCACACATTACTGTCCTGTTCCTCTCATTTCTTACTCTCCACCTAGCAGACTGAGGAACACAAGATCGGGATAACCGTAAACCCAAACCCACACTCACCTTGACCGCTTTGGTCACATGGTACTGATTGCTGGCATTCAGCTGCACTTTGTTATCTGTGCCATCAGTCGGGTACAGGGTCTGCCTTTTGGATAGAAAGTCTAAAACTCGAATTTCTGCATTGATGACACCAGCAAAGTCATGCGCTTCGAGAACGATGTTCTCCTCACTTTCCACCCTTAGGACATTTGGAGCTGTCAGGACGTACCTGAGAAAGAAAGAGCCACCAAATCAGAACAGCACATGGTGATCATAAAACGTCACACGACTCAAGTGTCCGGCGGCATCACCGAGAGTAGGCGCTCTACAGCCGAAAGTCGTCACCGTTGGATGTTTGTTACGTGAGGGACTGGCCGACTCGTAAAGGCTGACAGCGTCATTTAGGTAAGAGCAGCTTCACAAATACCTGCTGTGTGTTGAAGGGATGTTTGAGACCTGAGGCCAGAACAGGTAGGGTGTCAGCATCCCAGATCATCAAGGGAGTCGTTCTATCAACACTCCTGGCTCAAGAAGTGACTTTCTCCCAAGTCACCCCCAGGCCGACAGCAACTCAACGGCATGGCGTTCTGATGACGCTTTCTGGCGATTGAGTATGAGGTCTCGTTCCTGTCAGTTGAACATCTCATAGACTTCTCTTTTGGGAGTTGTGAAGCGAAATGAAGTGAATGTCCTTTCAAATTAGAGTTACTCAGACCTGCGGAGAAATGCTCCCCCAGAAGACAAACAAACAAACAAGCAAACAAACAAACAAACAAACACACAAACAAACAAACACACACAAACAAAAACACAAACACACAAACAAACAAACAAACAAACAAACAAACACGCAAACACACAAACAAACACACAAACACACACACGCAAACACACAAACAAACACACAAACACACACACAAACAAACAAACACACACACAAACAAACAAACACACAAACACACAAACAAACAAACAAACAAATAAACACACAAACAAACACACAAACACACACACAAACAAACAAAAACACAAACATACAAACAAACAAACACACAAACAAACAAACAAACACACAAACACACAAACAAACACACAAACACACACACAAACAAACAAACACACACACAAACACACAAACACACAAACAAACAAACAAACACACACAAACACACACACAAACACACAAACGCACACACACAAACACACAAACAAACAAACACACACACAAACACACAAACAAACAAATACACACACACATGCAAACAAACAAACACACACACAAACACACAAACAAACAAACACACAAACACACACACAAACACACAAACAAACAAACAAACACACACACAAACACACAAACAAACACACACACGCAAAAAAACAAACACACACACAAACACACAAACACACACATGCAAACAAACACACATACAAACAAACACACACACACATGCAAACAAACAAACAAACACACAAACACACAAAAAAACAAACAAACACACACACAAACAAACACACAAACACACACACATGCAAACAAACAAACACACACACAAACAAACACACACACAAACAAACACACCAACACACAAACACACACACACACATTCAAACAAACAAACACACACACAAACACACAAACAAACACACAAACAAACACATAAACAAACACACACACGTGCAAACAAACAAACATACAAACACACACACAAAAAAACACACAAACACACAAACAAACACACAAACACACAAACAAACACACAAACACAGAAACAAACAAACAAACACACAAACACACAAACACACAAACAAACAAACAAACACACAAACACACAAACACACTAACAAACACACAAAAAAACACACAAACACACAAACAAACACACAAACACACAAACAAACACACAAGGCTCTCCTTCCCAGATGGCGGTGGGCTGAGACCTGCAGCTCCTCCACCCAAATCCCATTTCCACAAGATATCTGATTCTGGTCAAACACCATTTTTCATTTTTAAGAAGTTCTCTTACTTTCCTGGTGTTCCGTGTTCTTCCTACTCAGATTATTATTTGACCTCAAACCCGGTGACCTTCCTCATTCCTAACATTAGTTGAGATGGACCCAGAAATCAGGGATTTGCTGCTCGTTTTTTGCTTTTTCTTTTCTCTTCCTGCTCTTCACCGTTGCTGTAAATTTATATTTAGAAGGTAGAAAGACAAACTGAGGGGCTTTTTATCATCCAGAAGGTTGTTGTTAAAATGATTTTTACAGAAATACGCAAGGTGGGGTTGAGCCGTCCACTGTCTTCACCTGCAGGTTAGCAGACACAGCCGCCCTACTTATTGGAGACCACCGCCCTCGTCCTGTTTGGAGACAAAACTCAGCAGGACGTGGAGGAGAATCAAAGGTTCAGCAGCACCTCGGCTCTCTTAGCTTTGAAGTCGTGTTTTTGTTGAAGTGAAATCCAACGAGTCGCCAAAACGGACAAATTTGATGACATTTCTGAGGAGTTTGCCTTGGCAGGAAGACGTTGGCAGACATCGGTCGGCCGCTCCATCGTGAAACTCCCCGAGAGGATAATGAGAGCAGAGAGACAAGCAAGTTTATTTGTAGCTTGAAGGACTCATTTTTAAAGTCTACTTTTCTCTAAAATAGAGTTTTTGATTTCATTTTGAAGCTTCACCTCTGACAGCCTGCGTGTGATGAAGCGATTCTGCTGTCAGATGTGGATTTGGCCCGACAGGCCTGTGAAGACCACCGACGAGTTTTGATGATCGTGAACTTATTGAGTCTGTGAACTCGGCCGACGGCTCATTCTGCTCGCTCATCTGCCATTTGCCTTCCTGTTTGTATTTGATGGCTGCTGTTATGACAGATTTGCACTTGCAGTGCTAGCGATGAAGAAACACAGAAAAGGGTGAGCAGAAGAGGCGTCGTGAGGAAGACAAGGCAACGGAGAAGCCAGCAGTTTGAAACCACATTAGAAAATCGTCTCCAAATCAAAAACTAGCGTCAGGGTGTTCCTCAGAAACTTCATGGGGTAGAAGAAGAGCGGAGTCAGTTATTGAAATGTCTGCTTCAATCAAAATTTGAAATATTCTCAGGTGTAGTAGAAACGTGTCATTCGTCATAGAGGGCCAGTGAAGGATCTAAAATCACATGACGTTCATGGTCAGTGACCTTGCAATAGTCTAAAGTGACACCCCACATGCTCAGGTCTGAAGTCTGCCATTTTAACTCTGTAGGAGGGGCTCTTAGAGGGCCAAGACCACCACGAAAGAATGAAATATCAAAACTATGACTATGAGCACTAAGCTCGAAATCACATAAAACGACATCCCGCACGCCTACATCACTGATCCCCATGTTGCTTTTTGTGAATAAAAGTCACTTTGACCCCTCGTATCTCTTTATGGGGTCTGGTGATCTTGGCCGACATCACTTCAAGTCCTTCTGATCATTAGTGGTGTGCTCTTTATCATAAGGCTGCACAAATCAGAGTCCAAAACTGGCCTGTAATTGAAGGATTTTCAGGTCAGAAGTAGGGGGGGGGGACCCCAAAAAAGCTTGAGGTCTTACATAACTGGACATCAAGAAGAGTCCAGCGCTGTGACAAACCGGTGAGTCAGGAGGCGCCAGGCAGAACAAACAAAACAGACTGGCGTCATCTCGCAGCGCCCAGAAGTTCCGTTTTTTCTGCTCACAAGTAATAAGCAGCCCACCCTAACACGTCAGCCCTGTGAGCTTCGACTCGTTAAACATGCACATGGCCGAGTGCAGTGATGCCATAGGGCATCTGTGATCGCTTCCCAAATGCCCCATCCACATGAAGGTTCCAGAAAGATCATCACAGGCTTCAAGCAGTAAGAGATAATAAGAGCAGCGGCCCCTGACCTTAAATGGACTCCTGCTGCATACAACATGCCAGCCCAAGGGCAGCCCACCCACCCAGAGAACATTTCTGATCCCCCCCAAACCCCCCCTTTCCTCTTTAGGAATGTTTTCAAAGCACAAAGAATCAAATTCCCAGAATGAAAAGGTGTTTGGTGGAGCAGTGGAGCCCCAAGGAACCACACAACCCACTGAAGAACCATAAAGTGCCATTAGAGTGCCAGCCGTTTGAGGAGGGCACGTGAACAATGGCGTTTACTTTTGGGGGTGGAGTTTGGCGTCCGTCGGGCGTTTCCTGTTCTCCCACCCTGCCAGTTTACCGAAGTTTCTGTGGCCAGTACTGAATCTCTTCAGTCCCGGATGTAACGAGGACGAAGCAATGAGGCAAATCCCACCTGTCCGCCAGAAAATGCCCGCTAGAGAAATCCATTTATAGAACATGAGGTCAAAGAGGAGGAGGAACCCAACTGGCACGACGAGAACAAGCTTCCCCATTCAAAGCAAAAGGTGTCAGTGCCAGCTGATGGCAGCCCACCCGATTCCCTGAAGTCCCCTCGGCGTCTGCCCCTCGTTTAAACGCAGTCCTAAAACAGGTAGTGGAGTAGCGGCGCAGGCTCGAGGGTCGCCACGGTCGTACTTACAGGGGCAGGGCGGCACAGGTGTGCAGCAGTGACAGCGCCAGCGGGACGAACAAGGGCACCGCCGATCCTGCCATCACGAGAGACGGGACTCCGGTGGGTTGTGCTTACTTTCTGGGGGGGCTCGTTTTATGTTCCCGAGAGGGTGGGCGGCCGTCGCTTGGAACTGACTCTTGATCTGTCAAGGGGCTGAAATTCCCAAAGGGGGCGTGTTGTTCCCGGACCACCAGAGCTTCTGTTGACAGAATTCTAAATGTATTGTGAGCCTTAATGGGTTACACTAATGGGGGGGGGGGGGGGGGGCGCTGAAAGCATTTTGAAATCCCCCTCAGTTTTGAAACTCTGAGATAAGCCGCGCCTTGCGTAATCAGAGATGGGGGGGGGGGGGGTGTCATATTTCACTGTGGACTGCGTTTTTGAAGCCCACCTAGAATGTGTTTACAGACCTTCAGCACCCTCCTCACTTTCTCTCTCTTCAAACTCTTATTCAAGCTCTTATGTGTTGTCACGTGCCCTCCTCAGAGCGGGCAAAGGGGCAAAGGTTTCCTGCCTGTTTCCGCCCTCGCAAGGGTCGAACTGGAGGGGGTCGGTTGTGCTTTAACTGAGGCCACGGTGGCCAGGTCTGGAGGTGTTGTCCAGAAAGGACGTCCGAGTGTCAGGGACGTTGGGGCAGCACCCCCAGATCTGTTCGTTAAGTTTTCGCAGGGCACAGCCGCAGAGCCAAGGAAGCAGACTCCCTGTCCTGGAGAGGACCAGCCCTGGCAGGAAAGGCCGATGAGCCCCAGAAGCCTCATCTGAGGGAGGGGCACTGTGAAGGACAGCCGGGTCCCATGCCCGGCAGTGACGCCCCTGCTGCATCTGTTCCGGGGGAGCAGCCATGGACACTTCAATACCTCCCCCGGGACACTTGGTGGCAGCATCCCCGGCGGATGATGATTCTCCAGCCTGGCGCATGGCTCCATGGGAGATGAAGTCCTCCACAGCCTGGTTGGGGGCTCGGATAACCGCTTGGGGGAGCTGCATGGAGTCTGCAGCCCGGCTTGCAATTAGCACCAGATGATCAAGCGCCTGGAACGCTTCCGTGTGGGGTATAAAAAGGGCCAACCACCACCACTCAGAGAGCCAGAGTTGGGAGGAAGGAGACGAAGCTTGTGGAGGAGTGGTGGGAGAGAAGAATGTGTTGTTGCTGTGATTGGGATTGTGCTTTTGGGACTGTGTGCTGCCTGTGGGTCACGGGGAAAAAAAATTCCTTGTTTTATACGTGCCTCTGTGTCCTTCAGTGCTGGGTCAGGCGCCTATATAGCGCCTTTTCTACAGTGTTCACATTCAGATTAGTGGCAGGCTGCTCTTCCTGGACCACCTTAAAGTCCACGGGACCCCAAATTCACTCCCAGGGCCCAGCCGGCTCTCCAGATGTGACGTCCACCTGTGGCAGATGTGTGTCTGAGGTCCGTCTTGAGTGCCCCATCCTGAGCACTAAGACCCCTCGGGTGCTTCTCCTGACAGATTTAGGACTGGTGTGGAGTGAATGTAAATGAAATGGCAGTGCCCCTCAGTCGAGGACCCCACAGACCATTCAGACAGCAGCCTTCAGTCCCCTGGGCTCCTCGGCCTTCTTTGTATCTGACCGCGTCTGTCTGTCTGTCTGTTTATTCTTTTTACCCCATTGTGGTTTCTCGGGGTGTCTGCCCTTGGTGGAGAGCTTCATGGGGACGCTGAGTCTGCACACCAAAATAAAGGAGAACATCAGACGAGTAGACCGCTTATGAAATGAAATCCGGGGGGGGGGAGGAGATGAGGAATTAAGATGTGACCAAAGTAAAATCCGGCCACACTCCACACTGACCACATCGCTAATGCCACCTTAGTGTGAGGCCAGCTGCCCCCTTTGCCCTGTGGTGACAGGTCCTCGAGGTCCTCCACTCAGATTCAGTGCCTTCCTGTGAAGGCCGCGATCCCCTCGTAACTCCTGACCCCGCACTTCACCCACTTGTTAAGAAAGGCCACTGTAAGTGGTGGCCTGTCCCTGCCGTTGTCACTTCTGATGCTCTGGTCATTGTCACCTGCCCGCTGTGCTCGTGCTGTGGCTCAGTTCATGGCTGTGCTGCCTCACCCCGCGTCTCTCTTCCCTGTCGCTGGAGGGCTATGCCAGTGTGCCCTCTGATGCTCGGGGGGGTGTCCTTCATCGCTGATTCCTGCCCACTTTGGTAGTTTTATGGACTGAAACCCGAAGATTGGGTTGTTGGAGGTCAGCTGACTTTACACCCCCTGTACACAAACCAAGGAGGTGGTCCGAAGGGTCAACCATTGCTCAATCGTGACCCACATGCATTTATTTGAGCAGCAGAAAGTTCAACAAGTAAACCCACAAGCAAAGTCCTCTGCCTGGAAAGCCAATGGCCGTTCATGTCGACCAGTGGGCTGCAGCTTCACGAATTTAAGATCAAACTACAGGGGGTCCCGGAAAACAAAATGTGGAGGTGACACTTGATCATAATGAATAACCTGAAACAAAACGGACACTGTGGTTAACTTAATAAAAGGAATAAAAATGAAAATACGCAAGCGAGGCAAAATCACCGAAATTAAAAGTGAACGGAATTAACGATCCTCGACATCTCACTCCGAAAACGTCGGCATGGCGTCACGCTCAAGAACTTTTGGGGAAGCGGTAAACTGCATCGAAAGTTGGAGCATCGACCATTTTGGTTTATCGCCGCAGCACAGAATGCGTTTCTAATGACGAGTCGTATTTACAAGTCGCCCCGAGGACGGACTGTGACTGCGACTGCGAGTGTGTGGGAGCCTCAGGTCGACATTCTGAACACAACTTCACAGCACCCTGCCATTAAATCTCGAGTCAAGTCATCACCAATGTGTTCAGCCAGTGCTTATGGGGGTCTGCGGAGGGTCCGTGGCTTGTGGCAGGTCAGGGCCGAAACTCTCACTGGTAATGAGGAGTGAAATGGCCAAGCTTTGTGTCGCCTACACGTTGGCGAATTTGCCTCCAAAATTCGTTTCAATTTACAATATTTTGCAACTGGAAAACACAACAATCATAAAAATGAAAATAACTTTCAAGTTGTTTGGGGTGGAGAGAAGGGTCTGTCACCCCCTGTCATGGCCCCCTCGGCGGTCATTCAGTGCATCACACGGTGCGTCCAGTCCTTCGTATTGGGCACTTTGTGAAGTGCGACCTCGAGGCAGACCACCACCTCCGGGGGTTTGTGAACCCTGAGCGTCACAACTGCGGTGAGGCGCCATTGACATTCAAGCAGTTAGGGGGCTGAGTTAACAAGACAGCCCACCAGAGGGGGCTAAGGAGTCCAAACTGCAGGAGTGTGTGAAAGTTTGAGATGATAAGGAATGACAGGACAAGCAAAACCATTGAAAGACACCTCGCCAGTGGCCGCCATTAGACTTGCTTTGGTGGTTTGGGTTCTTTTGGTTGCTTCAAAAGTTATTTGGCAAAAACTCCTGCTGAGCAGCTGCTGTTGTGCTGTGCATGTCAGCCTCCTCTGATCAGTTATCATTATTATTACTTATCATCATTTGTAGGTGATACCTGGAGGTAGGATGGACCTCCTGGCTGGGATGAAGGAAGGAAGGAAGGAAGGATTCATACCTGGCCAGGAGGTCCATAATGGAAGGATCAGGTGAACAGGTTCACCAAAAGCAATTCATTACCCCATACAGCAGGTGGCAGTGTCCCTCAGAGCGAAACCTGATCAGGACACCTGCAGGGTGACATGGGAGTTGGAGTCTGGAGACACAGCCCTGTCAGGGTCTTTGGGGACCACCAGAGGGCGCTGCCAGGGGAGGACTGCTCTGGTTTTCATATGACCAGGAAATGCTTCAGAGGACTTGGACAGGAGACCAGGAACAGTTCCCGGGTCCAACTTAAAAGGAAGCCCACCACATCAGTTAAATGGAGGAGAGTCAGGAGACAGCGGGCAACACTCAACTGGACAAAAAAGAAAGAAAGAAAGAAAGAAAGAAAGAAAGAAAGAAAGAAAGAAAGAAAGAAGAAGAAAGAAAGAAAGAAAGAAGAAAGAAAGAAAGAAAGAAATGTGAAGGGTTTACTTTGCTGCTAATTGTATCATTCATCACAATATTCTTAGAAATCGCCTTAGTCAATGGGTGGGCCTCTCTGGCAGGGTCTTAAATTGGTTTGAGTCCCACCTGGCAGGTAGAAAATTCTTTGTAAGTTCTGCTAATTATACTTCAAAGACCCCTGATGTTCTATATGGTGGTCCACAAGGCTCTATCCTGGGTCCGTTGCTCTTTTCGATTTACATGCTTCCGTTAGGTCAGATTATCTCGGGGCATAACGTGAGCGACCACAGCTATGCTGAAGACACACAACTGTATTTATCAATAGCGCCTGATGACCCCAACTCTCTTGATTCACTGACACAATGTCTTACTTGTGTTTCTGAATGAATGAGTAGTCATTTTCTCAAACTAAATAAAGAGAAAACTGAAATTTACTGATTGGCAATAACGGATAAAATGAGGTTATTAGAAATAAACTTGATGTGTTAGGATTAAAAGTCAAGAAGGAGGTAAAGAATTTAGGGGTAACTGTTGACTCAGACCTGAATTTTAAATCACATGTTAATCAGATCACTAGGACAGCATTTTTCCACTTAAGAAATATAGCAATATAATTAGACCCCTTATAACATTGCAAGATGCTGAGAAATTAATCCACGCTTTTGTTTTTAGTCGACTAGATTACTGTAACGCACTCCTCTCAGGACCACAAAAAAAAGACATCAATCGATTACAACGAGTGCAGAATGGAGCTGCTAGAATCTTAGCTAGGAAAAGAAAATCCGAGCACATCACACCAGTCTGAGCGTCACTACACTGGTTACCTGTGCCATTCAGAATTGACTTGAAAATCCTGTTTATTGTCTACAAAGCCTTAAATAATCTGCTCCATCTTATATTTCAGAATGTCTTACACCTTACACTCCAAATTGTAACCTCAGATCTTCAAATGAGTGACTGCTAAGAATTCCAAGAGCTAAACTTGAAAGAAGTGGTGAGGCGGGCGGGCGGCCTTCTGCTGTTACACACCTCAAATCAGGAATAGCTGACTGATAGAAATTCACCAGGCTAATACGGTGGAGCACATTAAAACACGGCTGAGAAAACATTACTGTAACATGGCTTTCTCATAGCTTTATCTTAGTTAAATCCTGATGATCTGCATATTCAATTAATTATCATTATTATTCATGGTATTCTGTACTAAGCCCTACTCACTCTTCTGTTCTCTTTCCGGTTTTCTGTGGTCTGCGCCACCACCACCTGATCAAGGCACCGTGATGTCCCTCCATTGATGGATTAAAGACCAGAAGTCCACATGACCGTCATCATCAAGTTCTTCCATGTCAGCCCTGAATACCATGAGGACTGATTGAGGTCATTGATGTGAGGTAGAAGGCCTTGAGGGGGCTGGCTGCAGATTTTATTTTTTTTCTCCTGCCATCTGGAGTTTTTTGTTATTTCTGTCCTCCCTGGCCATCAGACCTTACTTTTATTCTATGTTAATTAGTGTTCCCTTATTCTAACTTGTTTATTTTGTCTTTTTTCTCTTTCTTCATCATGTAAAGCTCTTTGAGCTCCGTTATTTGTATGAAAATGTGTGACAGCAATAAATGTTGTTGTTGTTAATTGTATGCGGAAGGCCCTGACACTGCAGCGTCTGGGGATGAGTGGTTACATATTATTATTGTTATGCCCTCGTTTTATTCCAAGAAAATAACATTGCATAAAATCAGACTTTCACAATAAATGACTTCATAGCCAAAAGTTAAAAAAAGAAAGCAGGAACAAAAATTATTATTATTATTATTATTATTATTATTATTATTATTATTATTATTATTATTATTATTATTATTATTATCCGTCAGGGCGCTGAAATTCTTGTTCGCCAGTCCTAATCAACATCTCTTGGCACCCTCAGTACAAACTACCCTTAGAAATACTGTAATTATATTTTGTCAAATTGAAATAATTCGCTTTACGCCTCACAAATATTAATATCAAACCCCGATCTTCATGTCGGTGTGTTTCGTGATCTCATTTCCTGCTGTAATCACACAATTCACGCTCACATTTTTTTTAGGTGCTTCCGGTCCTTTTCTCCTTCACGCTTAGTGAAGACATTTAACGTTAAACGTTTGTCCCGTGCACACCGACGTGTCACCAGACGGCCCCGAAGCTCCCATTTAACAGCCCGCTGTTTGTATTTTTAATGTCAATACAAATAAAAACTGGTGACACGGACGAGTTTAGACCTAATGAGCTCAGTTAGATAAAGTGAACTTTATAACATTCAATAAGCTTACTCGTTTGAACGGATTTTTTTTTCTTGCCTGACACCAATGCGGGCCTCCGTGTCGTAAAGAGTCAGGGACGTCACTTCAAAAATGAACACATCAACTCAAACAAGACAGGACGGTGTCACCGATGGACCGACTGGCTCGTTTTAGAGTTTATAGTAGCAGAATGAACCTTTGTGTAAGTTTGTGTTAAGGTCACAAGAAAAATAACATAAAGATATGTATTTAGTTATTTATTTATTTAGATTCAACAGCAATATGAATAAGAGAAATAAATGTGTTCAGTAGGGCGATGAGACAAGGAACCCGTTCAGCTTTTCAGTTCTCCGTATTTAGTTGCTTAATAATAACTTTGTTGTGTCCCCCATAAAGCGCCGTTCACTTTTTATTTCTCATCTGGTTATTGGGGTCGAAGCTGCGATTTTCGATGAAAGGCATCAAAGGCGCGCTCGTGTCTGATTCCCTTTTAACGCACAACTCTGATGTCCTTTTGTTGTGTCAGAAGAAAGAGAAGCCACTCAAAGTCCATTGTCGCACCGAAGAAAGAAAGAAAGAAAGAAAGAAAGAAAGAAGAAAGAAAGAAAGAAAGAAGAAAGAAAGAAAGAAAGAAAGAAGAAAGAAAGAAAGAAGAAAGAAAGAAAGAGAAAAACGCAAACCTTCTACTCGCGCAGTTTTCGGGGAAAATTTTAAAAAGTTGTCAGTGTGTTGGAATTTTGTGTTTCTTTGTGTGGCAAAAAGGTGAAGTGGATTGTTTTTGTCTGCGCTGTTTTGCTCTGCGCTCTCTCGCGTCGTGCCAAGCCAGGTGTGCCAGGTCAGCCAATCAGGTCCATTGACGAGATCGCGCGCTTTTGTCATTGGCTCCTCTTCACGGCTGTGTTTGGTCCCGCCTTCTGTTTTCTTTCCCGTTACGGTCAGGACGTAATTGTCAATCATTCTAACGGTTTCTGAGATGCTCACCACGTACAAAGTGCACCCTTTCTGGGAGCAGCCGTCGGACCAGAGAAGGCTAACCGCGGCAGGCTCCTGTGAAACTGGGACTTTGACGCTCCAGCACTTCATTGGACTTCTGGACCTGCTTCTTGTACGTTTTATAGCGCCACTTGGTCCTTCGGGAATTCCGGTAAATAGTTCACCACTGGAGCCGCTGTTTGAGCGTCGCTTTAAACGGGACTGAGCTGTTAAAGACGAGTGAGGGGTAACTTCAGTAAGTCCGCATGCATGTCCTCGGGCTTTGAATGAGGTGTCGTTATACCTGAACACCGAAGAAAAAACATAAAAATGTGGGGAAAAGGGGGCGCCATCCAACAATCGTAAGATGCCAGTCATTTGAATGATAAAGTATCCCTAAAATTAAAGTCCTTTCTATGACGTCACTAAGTAGCAAAATACTTTTAAAAGTTTCCGATCAGTATTGAAAGTCTAAAACAAAGGTGATTTTAGTAACCCTATGAATGTATAAAACATCAATGTGAACATATTTACATTTACTGAGCCCATCCTCGAACCTGTGACAGATATTCGCTCTTTTTCTTTCTTTTTTTCCATCCATTTTCCAAACCCAAGCACCTACTCGAACAGCGACCTCCATCCGCCCCCCCACTGCCCCCCTTTCTTGTTTTTCGTTCCAAGTCTCCTGATCTTCCTGTTAAAGGTGATAACCGCGCACGTTTTCGCGCATGACGTATTTATTTGTATAATTTTGTCCAAACCAAATTCTAAACATTCTTAATTAGAAGAGAAGATGGATGTCGTTGAACTGGATACACGTCCATTAAGGTGTTGATATTTTACACTGGTGGCGATGCCCATCTGCACGAGCGGTGCCAGTCTTACGAGTCCCTGCACTGCTGGACCTTCTGATGTTTCAATCTCATCGTTTGATTTGAGGATCAGCCGACGACGGACGGAGATGAAGACAAAACTGGAAACTTCATCTGAAAGTTCTGTGAACACAAAGTCACCTTACAAAGGTGGCCTGTGGTCTGGCGAGCGTGTTCAGCTGGGCGCCGAGGAGGTCTGCGGTGACATTTCACGACATGTCTCTTTCTTCTGAAGAAGTTCAGACCTCTTGGTGTTTTGTGACAGCCTTGCTTTGGAGTGCCCGTGAGCCCCGCGCCTGTCATTTCTTTTCGGTTTTCTTAACTTTGTCTCGTTTCTGTAAACTGGACGCCATGCTGCTCAGTCACACGCCCCTCCGTCGCTTGTCCACCCTGCACGCCTTCCCTTTGAAGCCCACCTTGAAGGGCACCCGTTCAAAGTGCCGCGGTAGTTTACACCTCCGCCGCTGCCCACTTTGATCGTTTGTTCTTCTTCAAAGCCTACGACGGTTATAAAGACCACGGCGCTCGGCGTCCCATTGATCCACAACCCCAACCTGTGGCTCTGTCACCGCCAGCACGATGGACCGGAGGAAAGTGAAGCTTCACAGCAGCAGACCGCGGATATCCACGGAAATGAAGCGCGACGCCTGTCGGCACTGGACCGACAATCCCGGGGAGACCTACCGAGAGGTGGCGGAGGCGCTGCAGCGCAAGTACGGGCAGAAGATACACACCGTGACGGTCAGCAGGATCATCCACGACCGGCAAAAGTGGCTCGGCATGGAGAACCACACTAAAGACGGGCGACGAGCGGGGCTACAGCCACCGGCCACCGAGAGCCGCTCTACGGGAGAGTGCGTATGTCCGAGTCGGGAGGACACCGACACGCAACCGTCCGCCAAACGAATCCGTGCGTCAGACCATCTCGAAGTGCAGAAAGAGAACGCAGAACCGGGAAGGACTCCACCGACCCAGCCGGAGCGAAGGACGCCGCGTCCAGTCAGACGAGTCCCGGCGGACGAGAGGCTGCGTCACGTGGAGAAGTCGCTCTGCTATTGGCTACTGGACGAGGCGCTCCGCCGACGGGCCGCTGTCCCCCAGGACGTGGTGCTGAAAGTGGCGGCCAACTTCGGGGAGCTGGCGGGGCTCTCGGCGGCTCAGTTCAGTCCCGAGTGGCTGGAAGGGGTCACCAGGGGGATGTGGTGGTCTGCCGCCGGACTGTACCGGACAGTTAAGGATGAAACGAGTCGGAAATGAGGCGAAGCCGCGGTGGGATGTAATGTGAGATTCCTAGCTTGTCGGGACGTTAAAGTGTCACGGCCGTCGTGTTCGCCTTGTGCTGTGGACTGCTGGCGAAGCTGCGACATTTTATACAACTAAAGAGGGAGGACATTTGAAATAAACGTAATGAAGCCAAAGAGATGGAAGGGGACCTTCAATGGCCCGAGATGGGGGTCTTCAGTCTTTCTTGGTGGAGCTGCAGAAAGCTGAGGACGGAAGACCTTCTTTAATTTTTATTTTGAATTTCGGACTCTCGTCTTCCTTCATTTCTCGAGTTCTTTAATGTTATTGAGCTTCATGAAGGAGAAGGACTGGCACCATAAACTGAGCCCCAGGCCTTGTGTGGCGCGCGTTTAGCTCAGACCTCTGCTGTGAAAGCGGCGTCGTCATCTCACTACTCGGGGGTCCATCTTACGGCTCTCACTGCTTACCAACATCCCAGACAACAGTGTGAAAGGTGGGACTGGTGGGCTGAGCTTCTCCTGGGGGGTCAGAAGTGCTGGGCCTGTACGTCACACAACATCTCACCTTACTGGTCTCGGCTCGCTGCCCCCCTGGAACTCCAGTAAGTGACTGTATGATCTGAGAGAGACCCCAATGCTAAACTGGAGAGTGGACCGCCAAGGTCTGAGCACACATGGACTTTCAAAGAGGTGTCTGTTAGGTCACCGTGAACTCTGAATTGGCCCCCTGTGGGTGTCCAGTGACAGAGTGGCACCCGTCCAGCGTTGGCTCCTGGGATGAACTTGGCACCGCTGGTACAGATGCCAGCTTCTCAAGACCCGGAACTGAATAAAACTTGACACGTTAAGGGTGTTGTAATTTACTGAAAGGTTGTTTTTATTAAAGATGGCGGTTTTGCTGCCGCGGGTTCAAACCTCATGGCACCGGTGCTTATATTTCACATCCTGGACTCGGCGTTTCTCTCCATAGCAGATGTGACTTAGTGAGGGTCATCGATGCTCTAAATGGGGTCTACATGAGGTGTTGTGTGCGACTGCCGTCTTCTGAGGCCTCCGCACCTGCACTTCACAACAGGTCATCCACCTGAAGATAAGCACGGGTGGTCTGGCCAGTGCTTGGATGGGAGACCACCTAGGAAAAGTGTAGGCTGCTGGAAGAGGTGTGGCTTACCCTGTGGAGGTCTGTGTGTGGACCCCAATGCCCCGGCATGGTGACACCGTGCTTTAGAATCTGGTGCCATCCTGCAGGTGAGATGGAAAACTGGGGTCCTGACTCTCGGTGCTCAAGAAAGTCCCTGGGCATCTTTCAAAAAGAGGTTGGGTGTCCCCAACTGTCCTGTATAAATTGCCCAGCACATTCTGGCCCCCTAATTGTCCCCTCAGTGTCTCTCTCCTACCACCTAATAACTAATGTGTGGTGGACATATTGGCTCAACAATGTCTGCCATCACACCATCCAGGAGGACGTTACCCACTGGCGTTGGTTCAAGTGATTATCTGCTGACTGTGTAAGGCGCTATATACATGTCACTAATTATGATGAAGAGGTAGCCCATCCAGGTTTGGTTCCCATCAGACCCCAAATGGTCCAACTTTTACTGACAAGGACCAAGAATTAATGGATGGCCGCCGGGCTGCCGTGTCTAATCCCCCTCAATGACGCCATGACAGCCCCTCAGCCATTACAGAATAAACAGACAAAGGGCAGCAGAGCCCTGAGCGCAGCCCAAGGGGCAGACTGGGAAGCCCCCATTTCATTTTACTGACCTCTCGCTCCTCCATTAAGTTCAGCTAAAGCAGGTGCTGCAGGCAGAGCTGGGAGCTCAACAATGGGGGTCTGCAGTAATGGCGTCCAGCAGTAGGGGGGGCCGAAGTGAACGGCACAGGAGAGGCAATTCAGGTAATGGAGTCCAGTGAAGCGTCTGGAAGAATATGGACGGCAATGAGCTGAGCGAAGTTCATGGACATCGAGCTGAAGAGAAGAGCGGGGGTTCCTTGATCTGAGCATTCATCGTGCTGTAATGTCAGGACCCCAAATGGCAAGGCGCTATATAATATCAAAGGGCCGCTGCCTTGCGTTCCTGCTGACGTTGTCCACCCGGGGACGCCTACAAGGTCGTGTCCTTCTGGAAAACACAAGAAAGTAGAGGAAGAGCATTTGAGGAGATGTCTGCAGACCACAAGAGCAGCGGGGGGCAAGGCGGTGAGTGGGCCTGAAAACAACGGGATGAGCAAGCAACAAGCCATTTTGAACTCCCTTGAAGTTTGGAGCCATGGTGATCATATTAAGGTCCGAGGGGGGCAAGCCCCCCTTTTGGTTTGGTTCATCGTAGATCAGATATATAAACGTTATGGAGGGACCTTGATTTTGAAGGGGGGCTGGGGGCTGGGGGGGCTGCACGCAATCCGGTAACAGAAGCCAACAAATAAAGCAGCAGTTTGGTCTTCACTCGGTCAGATGCTATGGAAACGTCAAAGTGTGTGGCCAGGTGACGCAGCAGTCAGGGTGCATGTTGGGGGCTGAATGTGAAGCACGAATCGCATTGATAAAGCACCAGAAGAGGGTCCCGTTTGGCAGGTCATCCTCGGGCCAGTGAAATGTGCAGCTGACTTTCGTACTTTATCACGTCTTTAGCTACTTAGTAAGGAGTAACGAAGCTCCAGGTTACTTTTAAAGGCGACGCCAAGCCCAACACCGCTCAGCACACGGACGGCGAGGAGTCGTTGAAATGAAACTCCTAAGACCCCCACTTACTTTCCTTTAACTCTCACTGCATCACGATGGATGGATTTGATACTTTTCGCCGTTTATTTATTTATTTATCGATTGATTATTTTAGAGACGTTCGCCAGGTCAAGCTGTCCGTCGTAATCGGCCGGCGCCTTTGAGTTTCTTGCGGACACCCAGGCCTAGCAGCTCATTTGGGTGTTTCTGGTGTCGTGACCCACCTTATCCCAACATGCGACTTTGGCTCATCGTGATTCAGAGTGGTGGTGGTGGGGGGTCAAGTGAGACTGCTGGAGTGACGGCCCACCGTGACCCACCAACAGCAAGTCGTGATGCGCCGGCGGCAGCCCTCTCGTGGGAGTTTGGTGCTGATTTTCAGTTTTACGTATCGCGAGGGTGGCACAGGGGTTGGCACTGCCCTCTCGTTGATGTTCTTATTTTCCTCACCATTTGTTGCGTTTCACGTGAGGGCTGCTCGTCTGCGGCTCTTGAGTGTTTGTTAGGACAGCACAGATTCCTGCCTATAAATGGATTTCTCACTTCATCAACGTTATTTTCAGCTTCAAAAGAACAGCAGCAGATAAAAACGAAGGAAGAAAAGAATAAAAGGAAGGAAGGCATCTCTGAATAACAAGCTGAGCAGCGCCATAACCCCCCAGTAGCCCGCTTGTCACCTTCTGGACTCACCGTTGCAGTCCCCTCAGGCACTGACGTCTCCGTCTGTCGGGTGACACGGCTGAAGCAGCTCCTGTACTCGCCTCTCACCTGAGAACAAGAAGAACAGGAGGGACGTCACTGGGAGAAGCTAAGGGGCCGAAAGGTCTCCACGACCCCCCCCTTCTTGTAGTGATTTGAATTCCAGCCAAGGGAGCCCACCCTTCACCAGGACCACCTCTCTAGACACAGCAGACCATCGACACTGTGATCTGAGGTGACGACGTGACCAGCCGTCATTTCAACTTCAAACACACCAATGTGACACTCTTGGAAATTTGGACGTCTACAAGACTGATGAAGAAGTGGAGATGAGTCTCATTACTGGAGAGCCGTCCTTCTGGGAGCAGCCACTGAGGTGCCATCATCTTCATCACATGGCCGGATATGATGAGACAGACAGATAGACAGACAAACGGACAGACAGACGGACCCTCGCATTTACCTGCCGGTTTAGGAGGCAGTAGACCAGGAAAATGAAGAAACCCTGCAGGCCGTTGAGCAGAACAAAGAGATAGCGGAGCACCTGGAGCTCCTGGTGGAGACCCACAGCCCAGCTGCAGCCCATGATGACAAAATGTGCGATGGACTTGAAGGTCAGCTGCCTGCGGAAGAAAACAGAAAGTGGGAGACTGGCGAGGACGTGGAGCTGCCATAAAAGACCCCTGAAATCCTTCACTTCAGAAAAGTACGGGGGTGTGAAGTTAGGGTTAGGGCTACACTCTCACAAAATGAGGAATGACTTGTGCCATATCATCAAATAGTAGGGGTGGCACGGTGACCAGAGTTCGCATCCTGGGTCCTCTCAGTGCAGATCCCCTCAAGGTGGTCCGGTTTCCACAAGTTGTCCAAAGACATGCAGGTTAGGTGAATTGGTGACGCTGAATTGGGCAGTGTGTGTGTGTGTGTGTGTGTTCACTCTGTGAAGGACCCCTCCCTGCCTTGCGCCCTATGCAAGCCCACCGTGCCCCTGGTCTGGATTAAGCAGATTTGACAATGACAATGACAGCCACGTGACATTAAACAACAACATTGTCTCGTCGTTATCTGTTTTTCCTCTTGATTTTGCCCTTTTAATGGCACACTGAGGTGGGCACGGGTACAAGTGACAGGGAATGTTAAATCACAGCAGCTCTTCTGTTGTGTTACCAACTTCTGTTATAATTGTGTAAATAAGTAGAACGTGAAAGAAGCGACCACTAAAAGTAAAAAACACAAAGAAATAAGCGAGCAGCCTGCTTAATGAAGGCAGAAGTTCAGCAACACAGTGGGAGGAAACCCCCTGAAGTGACACCGATTTCAGATGTGTCACACGCCCACACGTTTGTGGTGGCACACTGACCGTGTGCTGGAGCTTCATCATCCTCACCTCGTATCCTTAAGTTTAGACACATCAGAATTGATGCCATGGAGCTGAGACCTCAGATTGTAGAGGACTGAGGAGAACAGAAGAAGGTTGGCCTAAGAGAGAAGGTGACACAGCAAGTCAGCCTGTGCTTCATCCTCCTAGTGAGTCACAAGGAGTGGCATAGAAAGCAGACAGGCCAGCAGCGGCTTACCGCGATCAAGAACCACGACGGGCCCAGAAAACTCCAGAAGAATCCACGCTGGTGGGACAACCAGCAGCTGGGGAAAAAAAAAGTCAAATTTTACTGGACTGGACTACACACGCGGACCACCAGTCCTCAAATAAAGGTGGCTCATAGGGAGCAGGCGGAACTTTCTGATTCTGGCAAGGTCTTTTGTTTTCACCCTGGATGAAAGGCTCATAAAATATTCAAATCTCACTGTCGTTCTCCTCCATATCCTCTGGGGAAGACCACCGCAGCCACGGCCACAATGAGTGCTGGGGCGCCGTAGCCCACCGGCAGCAGATGTCTCCTCCGTAGGCCCTGCCGGCTGCTGTATTTGACCGCTCTCAGGTTTCGCACCAGCAGGAGGAGCTGAAGCCCACCAAGGGACATCCAGGTGAAGCTGGCCAGGAATAGGAAGTGCAGGAGCCCAGCGACCACCGAGCAGAGGGTCTGTGAAGGAAAGCAGAGGGGTGAGGAGACCAAAGCGGACGAGCGGAGCTTCAACTCACCAATCCATAAAACGTGTTGTGGGAGCCCACCAGTGGCACATCATGGTACCACGTGACCTTGTGACAGAGGAGACTGGCTGCCCCCTTTGTCCAGTTTCACTTTACACACATTTGTCATCTGCTATATCATTCCTGAGGCCGAGTGAGCACAGGCTGCAATGACAGGCCAGCTGTGCCACCACTGCTGTGCCACCAGTCCGTGACCTCGTCCACTAATTAGCACTGGGAGGTGGTCAGCCATGTGCAGAACTTGTGAATGGAAGGCTAAGGCTCATCACACAGGTGTAGATCATGGAGTCATGAAGACACAGCGGAAGGGAGATGTTAGTCTGCTTAAAGAACATCGACACCCAAGAGGCCACTGGGTCCACATCTGTCTGGTGTCCAGACATTACAAACAGGGAGCATGGATCTCATCAGACCCCCCCCAAGCTTCATGTAGCACCTTTCCTAGCAGGCCCTAACCCCATCCAACTTACCAGACCACCTCCTCTCTACAGACCTATGGAAGTTCTTCATGGACTGCAGTCACTTTGTGGTGGGTGCAATTTAGGCCTCAACCTGATGTAGGTCAAGCATCACCATGGGAACAGGTGGGTGAGCTTGGATGGCTTTGGAAAACCCCTCAGTGTCCCCCACCTCACCCGCCAATGGTCACCCTGCGCTCGACTCACCTTGTTGCTCGTCCACTCCACTCCAATTAAGAAGAGCAAGTGAGCCCCAAAGAGGCACAGGCTGAGGTGCAGGTAAACGGTCTTGTTGGCATCCACAATCGAGCGGGTAAACAGGAAGGTCAGGATGGCGAGGGCGAGGCACGCCAGGGATGTTGACACCACCACACAGCTGAAGATGGAGAAAGCCGAGTCGTCAGGTATCTGAGGAGAGAGGAGGAGAGCTCAGAGAGGACTGGCACTCGTCTCAGGCCTGAGGGGCCAGGAGAAGTGGTCTTTGATACGAACCAGTCAGATGGCACCATTTGTGGAAGGGCCGTCCTATAGGGCAGCTCAGACCATTTTTCTTCTTCGTTTGGCCACGCCCCTTTTCCAGTTGTGTTCAGGTTTGATGCTAAAAGCAGCTGCTGCCACCATAATTTAAAGCATGGCACACATATTCAAGCAAAACTGCCAAGGATGCTCCTAGGGTGGCATGTTGCCGGGGGTGGCACAGGTTGCTCGCACTCAGAAATTCAGAATGGTGATGACAGACTGAGCTCGTCAATCCATTAGGGGCACTGTAGATGAAATTTAAGGGGACCATCCTCCATAAAGTCCACATTATGTACATAGAGGGGCACCAGTTATGTAACTGAGGGGGCACACACTGCAGACACCAAGGAGGAACAGCACCCACCCCCAACCAAGGTCTTTAAAATCTTGTAATACTGGCACCCGAGGGACCCCATTTATGGAAGTGAAGGGCTACGCATTCTATAAATTTCAGAAATGACCACAGAGGGGCGCCGTTTATGTAACTGAAGGGGGATGCACTCCAAATAATGAGGGGGCAATAATACTGACAACCGGCTATGCCCCCCAGTGCCTAGAGCTCCAAATGGGACTCGACCAGCACCAGTGTTAAGCTTGAGGTGTGAGAGACCAGTCCAGTAACAAACATGGAAGGTCTCTTCTCATACATCCTATGAAGCCCCTCAGCGACTCCTATGATGAGACCCTGCAAGTCAAACAGTGGACGTGTCTTACCTAGAAATGAGTGCAGTTAGATCAGCAACTTGTCGTGCGTGCAGTAAATAGACGGGAACTTAGGAATTAATTTACTGCATTATAACTTTATCAGATAAATGTCACAATGACCTGCCACCCATCCTGGTTCAGTGCCACCCACAATTGTAGCTTGAGAACCCTCACTTGTTGTATCCCATCACGTTACATTTGCCCATCTGATACACTTGTTGACCACGTGAGATGTGCTGAGTGGGTCAAGAACGAGGCGCAGTAAGGAGAGCCACTGGGCAAGTCGGCCATCTTGGGTCAGCTGGCAACAAATGTGAGAACTGGCTGAGGGGAAGCCAAAACAAAACAAGCAGAAGAACACAAAAGACAAAGAAACACAAGCAAGCGTTAGAGACCTCCAAAGCATGTCAAGCAAACAGCCACCTGCTGGGAAGACCAGGAGGACCTCAATGTCCGAGCTCCTAAAACCCTTCTGACACGACGGCCACACAGTTAATGTCGGGAGGGTGGGGCCAAGTAGCACTCGATGGGAGGAGCCAGGGGTGGGACCACACCTTCAGATGTTCCACTGCCGGCCGGCCTCGCCCCTTTTCCCAGTAAGTCCACTTCATGTGCTCACCTTCTGCTCATATACTGCCATGATTAGAGCAAAGCTGGTAAGATGGCTACAGCTGCACGTGGTGTGGCTAACATTGGAGATGACCACCTCACACCCCTCTGGTGACCAGGAGCTCCCATTTTTTTGGTATTTCCAGTAAACACAGAACACCGGATTGGACCAATGGAGCTGAAAAAGAAAGCCACGTCAAAGGAGCAATAAAATGTAGAAGAAGGTTGATATTGTCAGGAGCTCTGTGGTGGCTCTGCCCGCGTACCTGCTTATGATGGAAAGTCAGCTTGACAGGACCCGTGACGTTGTGCTGTCGCCGGCTGCTGACTGTGGCCGTTACGACTGGTGAGTTGACCTTCATGGCGCTGGAGGTGCTGACTGAACTGTTGAAGAAGCTCTCATTGAGGATCAGCTCCATCCCAGTATAAGATGAAAAGCCAATTGTGACTGGCCCTGCGGGGGTCACACAAAATGCGTGCCTGCTTTAGTGTTCTTCTAGTACCCATGCAGGAAACCTCGGCTGTCATCTGTCCTGTTTTCGATAGCTTACTGCAGGTGGCACCCGTGCCCTGCACTCCCAGCAGTTTGGTTAATTCAGTGTGCCAGTTATGTTTCAGGCTGGTGCTCAGATTCTTGCTGGTGCCTTTGAAGTTCATTTACAGTGGGGCAAAAAAGTATTTAGTCAGCCACCAATTGTGCAAGTTCTCCTACTTAAAGAGAGGAGAGAGGCCTGTAATTTCCATCATAGGTAGACCTCAACTATGAGAGACAAAATGAGACAAAAATAATCCAGAAAATCACATTGTCTGATTTTTGAAGAATTTATTTGCAAATTATGGTGGAAAAAAAGTATTTGGTCAATAACAAAAGTTCATCTCAATACTTTGTTATATACCCTTTGTTGGCAATGACAGAGGTCACACGTTTTCTGTATGTCTTCACAAGGTTTTCACACACTGTTTCTGGTATTTTGGCCCATTCCTCCATGCAGATCTCCTCTAGAGCAGTGATGTTTTGGGGCTGTCGCTGGGCAACATGGACTTTCAACTCCCTCCAAAGATTTTCTATGGGGTTGAGATGTGGAGACTGGCTAGGCCACTCCAGGACCTTGAAGTGCTTCTTACGAAGCCACTCCTTCGTTACCCGGGTGGTGTGTTTGGGATCATTGTCATGCTGAAAGACCCAGCCACGTTTCATCTTCAATGCCCTTGCTGATGGAAGGAGGTTTTCACTCAAAATCTGACGATACATGGCCTCATTCATTCTTTCCTTTACACGGATCAGTCGTCATGGTCCCTTTGCAGAAAAACAGCCCCAAAGCATGATGTGTCCATCCCCATGCTTTACAGTAGGTATGGTGTTCTTTGGATGCAACTCAGCATTCTTTCTCCTCCAAACACGACGAGTAGAGTTTTTACCAAAAAGTTCTACTTTGGTTTCATCTGACCATATGACATTCTCCCAATCCTCTTCTGGGTCATCCAAATGCTCTCTAGCAAACTTCAGACGGGCCTGCACACGTCTGTCACTGTAGGATTTGAGTCCCTGGTGGCGTGGTGTGTCACTGGTGGTAGCCTTTGTTACTTTGGTCCCAGCTCTCTGCAGGTCATTCACTAGGTCCCCCCATGTGGTTCTGGGATTTTTGCTCACCGTTCTTGTGATCATTTTGACCCCACGGGGTGAGATCGAGGGAGATTATCAGTGGTCTTGTATGTCTTCCATTTTCTAATAATTGCTCCCACAGTTGATTTCTTCACACCAAGCTCCTTACCTATTGCAGATTCAGTCTTCCCAGCCTGGTGCAGGTCTACAATTTTGTTTCTGGTTTCCTTTGACTGCTCTTTGGTCTTGGCCATAGTGGAGTTTGGAGTGTGACTGTTTGAGGTTGTGGACAGGTGTCTTTTATATTGATAATGAGTTCAAACGGGTGCCATTAATACAGGTGACGAGTGGAGGACAGAGGAGCCTCTTACAGAAGAAGTTCCAGGTCTGTGAGAGCCAGAAATCTTGCTTGTTTGTAGGTGACCAAATACTTTTTTTCCACCATAATTTGCAAATAAATTCTTTAAAAATCAGACAATGTGATTTTCTGGATTTTTATTTCTCATTTTGTCTCTCATTGTTGAGGTCTACCTATGATGAAAATTATAGGCCTCTCTCATCTTTAAGTGGGAGAACTTGCACAATTGGTGGCTGACTAAATACTTTTTTACCCCTCTGTATGTTACTTATGTTAATGAGTTGTGCTATTCTCTGCTGTTTTGTTAATTATTCCATTTCTGTGTGTCTGTCCGCCTCTATCAAGGGACTGATGGCTTTCAACCCTATGAAGGCTGAGGGAACATGTAGTCCGCTGCGGTTCATTGTATGCGCTGTGAGCTTTTGTGGAGTTCTTGGATTTTTAGGCCTCTGTTTTTGACTTTTTAAATCTTTTATCTGTCAAAGATTCCTCATCTCCCTGTCATGTTTTACAAGTTGCCAGACCCTTCCATCTTGTGAGGCTTTTTATAACATTTCTTGGAACTCTTTGGTGCTAGCGGTTCAGTAAAAGCATGTCGCTCTACTTCTGTCCTTCACTGGCCCTGATTGCCTCTGGTTGTCGTCCCACCGTAGGACCTGAACAGAAGCAGACGTTGTGAGCATCGACCATTCAGGATCGAGCAGTCCAATGTGATGGAGGTGCAACTGTCTACAGACCTTCTGGTGACTCTTCAGGGTCCACCACAGGGCCTTCTAAGACAAGAGTCCACTTTGTCTGATCCTCCCTGCTTGCTTGTGTTCTAAAGGCCGTGCTGAACGTCTCCTGCACTTCCACAGTCCTGACAAGCCCTCTAATGTCCCTGTGCTAAACATTTGTGTGGCCTCAGTTAAAGGCGCTTGATAAAATGATTAATTTAATACAAGACTAACTAAATATCCGGTCTGCTGGCTCCTCATCACAGCGTTACAAGGCTTCACTGTTTCAGTTTTTCTAAAAATGGGGCGCCGTCTTTACCTTCTCTGTCTGCTCCCATGATGCTCTGCACATTCACCTCCAGCATGTTCCCCCTGGACCGCAGTTCCTGAGTGTCCTTTACTGCGGAATATTTGGATGGGATCCTCAAAATCTCAAGCTCTTCAAAACATAAAGAGAAGGGTTGGGTTTTTAATAAGCTTAACATATTAGAGACAGGCCTGGCACCTCACATGTCATGCCAGCTGTGCCAGTACATATTAACAGAATGACAGGACCAGGTGGACACTGATGGCCCACTTCGCTGACAGAGCTTGGCTTTATACATTTCTGTGGTCCCCTAACTTGCATGTGCCCATCACCATGCCACATGGCACCAGTCTCTGCTACCAGGATGAATGACTGACAGAGAGATATGAAAGGCGCTATAAACTAAAGACGGATGGTGTGAAAGGGGCTGTCTGGTGGGGTCCTTAGTGTCCTGTGTGCCGAGTCCAGTGACGTTTTTACTCACAAGTCCTAATCAACCGCTAAGGCGGCACCGTCAGTGGGCTGAACGGCCTGATCTTCCTCGCCTGACTGATCTCACGTCACATTTGTGACGGACGAGCGCCCTGAGCACAGCATCACAATACGGCTCTGCTACTTCAATTAGAAATGACCAGCAGTTAAACATGGAGGCCGAGCCAAACGCTGGGGCTGAGCTTCCAGAGGAGTCTGACGAGATCTGTGTGTTTCAAATTAATTTGCTTTCTCCAGTTAATCCGCTAGAAGGTCTGCCATGCCACATTAAAGTGCCTGCTGTTGACTGCAAATGCCACAGGCTGGTATTCTTCTCCAAACCTAAGCCAGCCAGTCCTTGGGGCAGACAACATGGAGAACCGCATGAGAAGCTTAATAAACATCGATAAACAAGTCACAAACCCTGTAGCTGTGCCCCCTGGGTGGCTTTGTGAAGTGCTGGGTGGGCTGAATTGGGTTATTCAGTGCCAGCTCCAAAGCTCTGGGCAGTGCCCACTCAGACACAGAGGGAAAGGCCTGGCAGTGCCAGTAGGGGGTGCACTGCCATGCCAGTCTGCATGCTGTCCCTTTAGTGCAGACAGTGAAGGCACAAGACAAGGACAGAAAGACAAAGACCACAGAGGACGGCCACAACATTAATGGGCACGGGAACTGCCACAGTGCCAAGGACGGCTGGGGTGGACATCACGCTTGTGCCTTTCAGCTTATTTTACACTTCAACTCTTGTGCTGTTTGTGGCCTCCTTGTGTTGTTCTGTTTTTTATGACTTTGTCCTTTGATTTTGTGTTCAGTGGTAGCTCATTGGTGCCCCCTTCACTGTCACCCGCGTCCCTCTGTCTCTGTCCTGTTCACTCGGACAGTCATCACTACAGATGTTCGTCCATTCCCGTCCTTACCCAGATTTTCAGTGCTTGTGTTCTCCCTCCACAGATGGCTATCGTTGTTCTCTGGGACACTCAGCATCAGCTCCTCTATGGTCTGCAGGTAAATTTCAGCCACGATGGACTTGTGCTCCTTGGTCATGTCAGTCCAATGTGCTTGATCAGCGAGGATGGAGCTTAAGGCAGCAGACGCATCCTGAAAGAGGCAGTAGGGGGCATCAGGCGATCATCAGGGACACCTTACACTCTGAATGTCATCTAAATAAAGGCTCTTGAAATCAAAATATGACAATTCAAATTAGAAAGAGGACCACAAGAGCCTTAATTCACAGTGGAGCTCAGGGAAAGACATGGAGATGGACACCAGAAGGAGAAGAAGAACAGAAATGAGAGGGAGAAGAAAATGAAGTGGACAACCAGTGGGACCATCAGATCTCCTTATAGGGTATGAGGAACACGGCCTGGTCTGGAGTTCAACAATGAAATTTTACTTTAAAGCTTCACACATACAGAGACACGGGGTCATGCAGGGACAAGGTGATGGAGGTCAAAGTACAAATCTGTTATTTTATATGGTGCCCTAACACAATGACCGCCATCCTCCATTCATTCTTCATTGGTAGTGTGAGGTGCTCAGGGTCACACGACGAGGCATCAGACACACAAGTCTGAAGATCTGCACAATGTGTCCTCATGGAGGTAATGTGTCTTCATCCGGGTCACACCAGCTGAGCCAGTCAGTACTAGCCAATCAGTGAGCCTCACCGGCATGCATCACGTGTGCATACAGAACACATGAGGCCACCATTACTGAGCATCATCAGCTCACCTTGACGTTTGCGTCACTTTGGATGACTTACCTTCAGCGGAGGTGCTGAGGTGCTCTGATCACACAGACGTTGGCTGACAAACAGCGTGTAGTTTGAGATGTAACAGAACCAGGAGGAGGAGTCGATGAAGGTCTGGTTCAGCTCAATCTGTAGAAATAAAATGAATGGAGCATCTCTGGTCACTGGTGGCCACCTGAGTCAACATCTCTGCCCCAAGCTAAAGGCATGAGATCATAACAACGTAATTACAGCCATTTAATTTCAAGTAGGTGGATGGTGGTTAGAAGAACCAAGGTAATCGCCCACCACTGCCCGTGCACAGCGTCCAGCCAAACATGGGCCGTTCCCATGTGCCACACTGCATTGTTTGTCTTGTCTGATGAGAAGCTGAGGGACCCACTGGCCTTGACACCAAAATCTGAACCAGAGACAAACCCCTGGCAGCAGCTGACTGCCCACCTGGTCCTCCAAACTGGTCTCTGCTGTCCTCCTGGTGCCACTGGAGACCTCCTTCTACAGTTGAGTTTCTCATGCGGTTTTGTGAGATTCACTTTACAAGTTCACACGTTCTCATCTGCCTTATGCACTACCTGCACATTCACACCACTCATTTGGGCTCGGAGGTAACACTGTAAGTCTGCAAGCTGATCCAAGACAGGATCCTTCTGGAGACTTGCTGCCAGTCCAGTGGATTCAGTGGAGACGGATGCCCTGAGATGTGTGCAGCTCTCCAGCTGAGCCCCACTTTAGACCCTCTGCACCAAGAAATAGCATCCCCAGGATTTTGCAGATGGCGACACACCATTACAATACACCATTTGTTTTATGAATGCTAATTACAGACGCGTATCGTTTTTGATCATCACCACCTTCAAAAGTGAATGGCTTCTCAAACCAACACTCAGGGCTCCCCCCAGACACCATATTAGTGGGTTACGTACCGGAAGATAGAGGAGACTGCAGTTCTGAGGCGGACCATCCGGCGGGGATTCTGTCAATGTGAACAGATGGGACAAAAAACAATGATGAGCATCAAAGGGCCTGACTGGAACACGGAGAGCAGATCTGCTGGCCATTCACACTTCATTGCTTTTAATCAGTGGACCTGCCGGTGGGCTAGTGGAGGTCCTGCCATCCACTTCAGCAAAGCGACTCTTCTAAACCGAGTCGTAAAATGTCTCCATGACTTCACTTATCTGAGGACACAAAGTGCACCTTCAGCTTAAGGGAATTTCAATGAGAACCCCAACTCTGACACCGCCATCCTGAGGTGAGCCCACCAGACCAACACAGAAAATATGAAGAATGTAGAGACAAACTGGATTTGAACTCCCAGATCCGTAGAGCTCAGCACACGTCTTCATCGCCGGCCTTCTCTCTCAGGTTTTCCTAAGCTGTTGCTCCACATGTGCTAAGAGGGGCAAACACACACACAGCTCCACCTAACCAAAGGGACCACCTTGTCATGAGACCACCCTTGTCATTCACCTACCCTCACAGCGTGTTTCTCCATGTCTCCATTCAGCTCCAGTTGAGGGTAAGAATCCTCGATGGCACGAGCAGAAGTACGACCCAAGAATGTTAGTGCAGCTGGCATTGGCACCACATGGCTGATGGGCACATTCATTGGCGTCTGTGTGAAAATTGAGCAGAAAATCATCACAGGGTTACAGCACAACCCTGACCTCGTCCAGTAACTGGCCTGGGCAGCATAGACAGAAGAAAAAGGTGGAGGGACGTCAGCTTTGGTGCCACTAGGGGGTGCCATAGACTTGGTGTGTTGAGGGGTGTGGGATGCCCTTGTGCAGGGTCTGCTGCATGGTTGGTAGGAGTCTGTGTGGGGCTTCAATCCCAGTCAATGGGCAGGCTGTTCATGGTTCACCACTAGATGGCAGCTGGGAGCCCTAAGTGAGTGCTGGTGCCCACCTGTAGGCAGCTCAGAAACAGTCAAGTGTGCGTTATGTGACAATGACAGACATGTAGAGATGCACTGTGCAGCAGGTCAGTTTAAGTGTGACCCCCCCAAAGTGAATGCTGCTTTACCCTGGTGCACAGAGAGCTGACTGGTAGGATGGCCCATTCACAACTGGATGGTGGACTTCATGGCTTACCTTGGCAGGAGGACTCATTGGCTCTGAAGGTCTGCTGTCCAGAGGATGAGTTGAAGCCTTGAGAGCAGGAGCAGTTGTATGTGCCCAATGTGTTGGTGCACTTGGCATTGGGGCCGCAGATCTCGGGGGTCTCTGTACATTCATCGATATCTGCAGTACAAACGAAGCACAAAAGCTTTAGTGGTCTGAAGGCAGCCATTCCTGATGCTGTGAGCTCATTACTCTGACATGATGTCCTGGTCACTGAGCGTGCTGACCACACTGGTCACCTGGTCCCATCTTTTCCTTGCTGCCTCCTATTTTCAAGGTGGACACACTGGAGTTGTGAATTGGAGAGGCGTCCAGTCTGCTAATGGACACGGGCCTTCTAATGTCCTGCTCCTCTCTAGCTCAGCCATGCTGTGGTCTCACTGGGTACTGCAGGACTTACTGGCTTTAAGGACCGAGGCATGGCACTGGCAGGGACTCATCAGTATGGGGACAGGGCAGTAGCAAGTGGTGTGGATTAAGGGCAAAGCTGAGGGACGCTGGGCAGGAGGAGGAGGAGGTCAGTACGTCGGGTCCTTCGTCTTGCTGTGGCAGAAGCAGCATCTCCTACATGCTGGCCACACAGAGTGCCGTGATGTGACACAAGCAAGGCACACGTGACCCCAGGCCTCTGTTACACTTCAAAATGGGTCCCTCGGAGTGGCGGCTGCCCAGCTGGCACCCTGAACCCTTGTATGCAGGAGCAGCTGAAGCTTCCTGGCGTGTTTAGACAGGCAGCACTGAGGCCACATGGGTAAGGCGACTTTCGACACTCATCGATATCTGCAGAAGGATGAGAAGATAACGACTGGGCATTGACCAGCTGGCCACCTCAGTGTTAAACGGGATGATGTTCAGGACTTGGTAACTAGGTGGCACTTTCACTATGACAGGTTAACAGCTGCCAGTGTCCTCCTGGCACTAACTGGCATTAATTAAAGAAGCATTACCCTGGCAGGAGGACTCGTTGGCTGTGAAGGTCTGCTGTCCAGATGTTGATCTGAAGCCCGGTTGGCAGGAGCAGCTGTAGTTGCCAATTGTGTTCTTACATGTGGCATTGGGGCCGCAGAGGCCGCGCTGCTCAGTGCACTCATTAATGTCTGAGGGGAGGAGAAAAGGGAAAGGAGGTGAAGTGAAGTCAGACAGAGACAAGTGAGCGAGCGGAAGGGCACAGAGGTGCCAGGCGGGTGGTCTTCTCGTGCTCCTCGTCTCTCTTACCTCTACAGAAAGATTCACTATAAGGGAACGTGACCTTCTTGTTGTGGTTCCTGTAGCCGGCCTGGCACTGGCAGTGGTAGCTCCCGTAGGTGTTGATGCACAGGGCATTGACTGAGCAGAAGTCAGTGGTGCTGCACTCATCGTGGTCTACAGAGACAGGACAAAAGCAACAAGGTGACAGCAGAGGGGACAGCAGGAGAAACGCAACATGAAAGGAATGGGCAGTCGCTGGTGACACAAAGAGCACGGGTTCAAATGGGACAAAGTGGCCATGACCAGGAACAGAGCCAAACCATCCCACCAAGGTCACCGTGACAGTCACACGAGGTGGTGGTTGGCTGTCAGCCCCCTGAACTCCAGTCTGACAGAAGTCTGGACCCCCTGGCACTGTGGCCAACATTGCAGTTTACTGGGACGCTGGCTTTAAGTATTCAGGTTTTCATTTTCCAGTTTCATTTCTCAAATTCCTAGCACTTGTAAACACAATTTGCTCCTATTCTTGTACTTTAGAGACCTTCACTGCCCCTTTGCCCACCTTTGCACGTTCTGCGCTTTGACATCAAAGTTAGCAAGAAAACATAAACAAAATCAACACCCAAAGTCTCGATAGAAATCACAAAAATGCCCAAATTCCTTAATTCTCTGGCCGCCTTTATTGTGAAATCCCACCAACACTGAGACCACCTCAGGGCAGGAGACATGGGTGCAGCAGCAGGTCACATCCACTGATGTCACTCGCCACACAACTGCCATCTCCGTTACCTGCAGTCAGTTTACAGAGCGGAGTGACAGACAGTAAGTCGACTGCAGCTGAACTGTGATGACATGGTGGCACCCTGAGTGGGCACAGCATCATGGCACTTTATGGACACCCTGGAAAGGGCACATCATGAATGACACAATCAACCACACATGTCACAAGTGACTCCTTAGAGACTGGGGACAGCAGTGACACTCTTCTGGACAGGACACCATGCGCAGGGGACACCACTTAGGGTCACCAGTAAGTCTGGAGATGGCACAGCAGTTAGGACTGTGCCCTCACTGATCCTCTCCTCTGTCTTTGTGGGCTCTGCAGGTTCCCCCCCCCCACATCTCTAAGATTGCACAGATTGGGTGGACTGGCACCTTACGTGTGTGCCCTGTGGTGGACTGGCACCCTCATATGGGTGAAGTGGGCTTGAGACTGTAATTGAGAGTCGGAAACTGGGAGTATGTGGTGAAAACTCACAACACCAGTGGGCACCGCTCTGGAATTTGAACCCAGGTCTGTGAAGCCTTAAAGCTGGAGTTTTAACTACTGTGCCACCCAATAAAAGTACAAAACAATATTGAATGAATCAAAAAGCAGAAGCCACAGTGCTGACCAGGCTTGAAAATGCCAACCCCGGTCTTAGCGGGTACTGGTGCCTCGTCCTTAGTGCCCTCTGGTGGCAGAAAGGTGAAATCTATAATGCTTGTTGAAAAAAAGACAACCCACACAAGCAAGACAGAAATAAAAATGGAACTGAAGGAGTTTCTTGGAGGACTTTCCACAAACGTAATGCTGAAGGCGACCAAAGTCAACGCCAGAATAACCGAGAGAAGGTCAAAATCGCAAATCAACAAGCAACGTTCCTCACCCTGGTGGAGCTTAGCGCTGAAAAGGGAAAGATTTGGACGCATCAACTGCTGTGCCACCATCTTAGACAGTGACGCCATGATGGCATCACAGGTCATAGCCTCAGGTGACCATTTGATGGACAAACAGCAACAGCGCCGGGAACAGCAGAAATGGCAAATGATGAACTCTGAAGCCAAAATTACAAACAGTAGGCATTATGAATTGTCACACGTCCGTGACGAATGACACTGAAGTGGTGGCTTCTGCTCTTTTCTCTCTTCTTTTTCTTTGGCCTCAGAGGCTCCATGTGTGGCTGCTGATGTTGTGCTCAGGGAGACTCCGAGGGGCGCCGTCTCTACGACTGACTGCCCAGCAAGTCCTCATTTGAGTGAAGCGCCCCCTACAGACCACTAGGACAAAGTGCACCCTCTGGTGGGAAACAATACTCCAATGAGCAGTGTGCCCCTAGTGGCCAGGGCAGTGAACCACCAATATATAATTTCAGCTCTCCTCTTGAGAGACCCCCTCAGAGACCCTCTGTGTAATGCTGTATAGCGCCTTATCATGGAGCTCTTATGGAAGATGTCATTAAAATCACCAGGATTAACGTCCATGGCCCTCATTAGGACCAGTGCCCATTTACTCTCCAGGGCACTACATTCGACCATGTGGGCTAAACTGTGCCATGGACTCCGAGTTCATCGCTCATCAAGTCACCTCACCTACTGGGGGTCCCATTGTGCAAAACCCAAATGATGGCGTGTGTGGTCAACGTGGCTTTGTATGAAAACACAAATGAAAGATTCAAGAAATGTTTACTTTGATGTTTTCTTGTTGTGCTGAAGCCCCCTGCTTAGGACACCAGTGCCATGGACCCTGTCTTCCTGGGGTCACCCACAGGGCACCCCTAAACTGCCCCCCACACCCACCCCCAGTATGTCCACTTACCGACAGATGTGCCGTTGGGTAATTTATAAAAACCGCCACCGGTGGGCCTGACAGCCTGAGGAAGGAGGACGAGCAGGGTGACCACTGAAACAAAGAACAAGAAGACGACAAAGTGAGTGGAGACAGGAGATTAATGTGCAGTGACCGGCGATGACCAGCAGGGGCGCACCACCACGTGAACAGGTGACCGGCACCTTTAGTTAGGACCAGTTTGAGTCTGGCAATCAACACACTTTTAAAGTAAATCCTCCATCAGGCTTATCTTTGGTTTTCTATAAAGAATGAAAGTAAACAACATCAGTCACTAATTACTAAGTGAGGCAGACAATAACTAGCGAAGGTCAAGAGTTACAATCAAACCATCGCGGCCGCATTCTTCAGTTAAACGTCCAGACAGACGTAACTATACCCCAACGGGGCTTCACTTCAGACCAGGGTTCAGGCCCAATCCCCTTCACATACACACACATTTCAAACCCCAACTCCCCCTCCTCAGTTTATCCATCACACCCATCAAAGACGTTCAGTCTCACTATAGACACGCTGGGGTCTCATGGGGTCTTAACCTGGTAACCTCCTAAAATTACTCCATTTGTTATCCTTGACTGGTCATCTCAAGCTTTTCAGGTCTTTTGTGCCACTCAAAGCCGAACAGCGACTCCCTGCCCACCCGCCATGTTTGCCTCCTCCTCCTCCTCCTCTTCCTCCTCAAATCTTCTCATTGTGCAGGTTTACGGACACCCCGTGCAGTGCGGCTGCGCCAAAAATAAACCGAGAAGTTCAAATAGTTTGGGACGGCGTTGTGTCCGCCCTCACCTCCCAGCAGATGGCGCTGTTACACAAAAAATAAATAAATAAAGAGACTATTAAAGTCAGTTAGTGAACTCGGCTTAGTCATCGCCACACGTTTTCAAATTTTACAAGATATGCTCAGAGCAATTTATTATCCAGAAATATATTTTCTTTTGGAGGATTTGACGTTGCCTTGGTGTTTGGTGTTGCTCTGAAGTTTCTGGCCCTTTGGACTCTCAGCGCAGACTCGGCTCTGAGTTCAGACTTGAGCCTTGATGGCTGAGACCTTGAGTTGTCCCGCTGGTTGATGTTTAGTGACACAAATAAAAGGTTGCGTGAACCTGGACATCTCACCGTGTAGGAGTAGCCATCATCCTTATCTCCGCTCCACTCACGTTTAGGACATCTGTACAATAACATTTAGCTCTTTGCCCAGTGAACAAAAACTGGAACTGTGCAGATGTTAACTTCTGTTTCTGCACTTTGGGGCGATAATCGCGTGTCTCACACCACCTGCCCTCTCCGTCCTTGGCCACTGTGGACGTCTTGTCAAAACGGTCATGACAACCAGCCAATGACTGACTTGGTAGGTGGCGTCAAGCACCTCTGACTAAGTGACACGGACTGATTGAATGAACGAGTGCGCCCCCTACTGACCTGGAGATCCACTGCAAGTTCGCAGTCCAGTGAATCGCATGTGGGGCAGACTGCGTCAGAAAGTTGTATCACGATGTGTGGACTAGTCTAAGGTTCTAACTGTATGATTGTATTTTTGGATGAAATTGTATTATTATTATTATTATTATTATTAATATTATGTGCAATTTTTTTCTGTTTATTGTTGAAATTGTATTTATTGTTAGAATTCAACAAAGATCATTATTATTATCATTATTTCCTGTAAATTACTTATTTTTGTCACTGGCTTTTTATATTACTTATATTGTTTGGTGGTTAAAGTTGTTGCAGATGTGAAGATTCTAAACTAGAATATAACTTGTTGTTACTTTGAAAGTGAACGAGTCAATGATTCAGAGATTGAGATCATTTTGGTGAAGTGAACTGAATAAATCGACTCACTCAAAGACTCGTTTTGCTCTTCGCTATTAGCAGGGGTTTCATTATTTCCGGGGCTTAGGACTGACTCCGCCTTCCAACACGATGATTGGCTAGCTAATTAAAGCTTCTAAATTGGGGTGAGAGTTAATAAACACCTTAGGACATTAAAGGATGCGGATGGCGGCGGTGAGGACTTCATACTAATAGAGCATCAAGCAGAGCAGAAAATGTCAAAGAGGATGAGCGCACAAAAAGTTAAAGGAAGAAAGAAACGTCTGATGGAAGTGACACCGATGACATCTCAGCACATCGGCCTGCCTGCAAACAAGACACTTCCAGCTTAATGCCACTGGCGGAAACAGTGGACACACAAAAAGTCTTCAAGGCGGAGTGAAGTAAAGGTTTCTGGAGGGGAAAATGGTGGCAACTGAGAAGGGACATCATAAAGAATGTGGCAATGGAAACCTTTACAAGTGAGCGCCTTTTCTTTTTTGAGAGAATTCACTTGTGACCAATATGATGGAATCCTCTTCTTTAAAAGGGTGGAGAGTTCCGGCCTGCATGAGAAGTCCTGGGAGTCACCAACACTGAGCGGTTGTTGCAGTAAATGCCCGGTGGAAGGCTGCAGCTGAAAGAGCAACACGCCGCAGGCCACCTGAGCCCCCGGGCGCCGCCTCGCTCCTCTGCCGTATTTCAAAGAAAATGAAAATCTGACGTTCTAACAAAGCAGTGAGCCGTGCTTAGCAAATGTGGCGAGTGTTTAAGGTGCTGAACTTCTCTTTGACACGCATTTTACAACAAAAATGACTGAATTTTCAGATTTTTCAGGAGAGTCTCTGCTGACTGCTTCATGTTAAGTACAATGCTGTCAAGGAGAAGACCGCGGTGTCCTTCATGATGCTGCCTGCTGCCGACTTCACTTTCAGTGTCCCTCTGATGGGCAGGAGGGTCGGACAAAGGCGGGCTTTACTCAAACTCTGTGGTAGTTGTGGTTTGGTTGCTGCTTCTGTGTCTCTTGTTGTTTTTGTCTCTTAACTTTGCCACACTGTAAAAAATCCATGAGAGGAAAATTTGTGGTTATGAAGAAAAAAATGTTAGTGCACAACACAAAACAGAAAATTTGTTTTGAATTGATGAATATGTCATTTATGCCATTCAACTTAAAATATTTGATTAAGTGAAATAATGTTCTGTACTTAGTCAGCTTTTCAGGTTTGACAAAAAAATACACGTTTGCTGAGCTCAATACGGGTACGCTTCATCTACTGAGCATGCGCAAATCAAACCTCTGCTCCGAGCCGCAAGATGTCTTTGCTTTCATCTGTCAAAAGCGACATTAACTGAACGGTCGCACATTAACAGGTAAGTGAAGTCCGGACACGGATGTGTAGTTTTCTTCAGTAATGCACAGTCCACACTTTGTTCATTATTATTATTATTTTAATAATTAATACTTTTAAATAGGGCCGGATTTTCCTATAGGCTAACTAGGCTTCAGCCTAGGGCCTCAAGATCAAGAGGGGCCTACATTCAAATTGTTAGCAAAATTTTATTATCTCTCATGTAATTTATAAACTTAAAAATGGAAGGTGAAAGGGCCTCATAAGTGAAATAGCCTAGGGCCTCTTTTTATATAAATCCGGCCGTGCTTTTAACGTTAACTTGGTCAGCAGAGTACACTGTAAAAAATAAATCTTGCATGTGTGAAAAATAATAATAAAAAATAGCTAACTATACGCAAAATAATCATTACTTTAATTAATTAAAATGGGTTTACCCTTTTTATTGATTATTTAATTCTAATTCAATAAAAAAATTGTGAATAATGTTAACTTATTATTTTTCTTAAAATTTAAACATTTTTTATAACTTATTCTAAGTAAAAAACCTATACTGTGAATTGAAGACATTTAAGTTAAGTTAAATTTAATGACACTGCACTTCCTCTCACATCGGTTTCTTGGTCTTTACAACATCGCATTCAGCTGTAACGCTTATCCATAAAAAGTTATTTTACTTCGAATGTGTAAGTATAAAGCATATTAATTCCGTAATGAATAATAACTAGTATTTCATTTCGTATAGTTACAGATGTAAGCATTTGTTATTTTCACGAAACCTTTCCCTTCATGTGGGAAACATGGCGGACAAGGTAGCGTCTTTCTAACAACCTACCTCGTTAGTTTGCTTTAAAAAGCAGGCACATTTCTCGGATAGTTACATATGTTCATATTTTTTTTTATCGTTTAAAATTTTATTTTACACAGAAAATGAAAATGACACTTTGAGAAGTTTGAGAACGCTATGGCGTTTGTCCTAAACTACGACCTGTAAACAACATAAAAAGATGTTTGCCTAACCGTCACGGTATTATTTGACTTCTTTAGTGTTCTACATAGGTCATGTATTTACTGGTTAATTTTTAATACTGTGATTTATTTAGCGATGTTTGATTTCCTACGTCCTATTTTATTTCAGGATTTTCGCTATCGCATACTGAGAAGTAGTAGCAGTAGTCTACGTTTCCTTCCCGTTTAGCACTCATTCCTGGGACATTATTTGATTGAGATATACTTTTTGAAGAAAGTTTAAATAAAGAAAAGAATATTTTCATTGACATTTGAATGTCAGTAATTTAGTAAAAATTATCCTCAGACATTTGATTTAATTTTCCTTTGAAAATACAACTCCGTTGTTGTGACTGTCTGTGTATGTTCAAATAAATAAAGATATATGGAATTTCAGCATGTATTTGTTATACAGTCGTTACTGTCCGGCATTATTACCATTTTTTTTTTAGTACTGTAATTCAAATGAAAATCGGAGTAAAATAAATAAACCATTTTTGCCACTACTTATATTTAATCAAACTCATTTCTTTTAGGTAAATTTGAGTAAATTAATAAATGAAGTTTACTCAATAGTGCAGTATATTAAATCTACTCAAAAATATTGCTTGTAATTTGTTGCCTTATTTTTTTAAGTACTTTTAACGCGTTATTTTTTACAGTGTAAGTTAGTTTTCAATTTAGTTTTCTGTAAAGTTAATATGATTTGCTTATTCTTTTCAGCAGAGCTCTTCTGTACGTCAGCATGTCACTTTTATGATTAGCTAACTACTGTTATCTGCTGTCAGCCACTTGTGCCGTTTCTCGTTTCTTTGTAAGCCCCTGCATGTCCACACTTCCGCTTTTTTGAGAAGCTCTGGTGTGCGACTTTAATGGAGGTGCAGGACTTCGGGGGTTTACTGCGTTAACACAGCCGTGCGGGTCTCCTTTGGCATCAACACTCAATGCCCAGCACGAGGAAGAGCGCAGTGCGTGTTCAGATGTGAAATGCGTATCTCCACGTGAAACTCACATTTTATGAATCCTGCCGATCGCCTCCATGCTTTGTAGGCACCTTGGAGGAAAAGTGCTGACCCTGCGCTGGCTACTTCTACAGATCCGTGTCCTCCGATTCCTCACTTTGAACAAACGAGGCCGGCAGCGTGCTTTCAAAAAACAGCCCTGGAAAACTCAGTCAGTGCCCATGAAGTACGCGCCCAGGACTTCATGTGCCCCGTCAGGATTGAAATCGTCTTGAATGCCAAAGTGGCAGCGGAGCTCCGACACCAAAACACACACCTGACATGATGAACTCGTGCATATGGCGAATGAGCAGCAAACTCGAGCTGAAGAGCAACTGGAAACACAGAAACGGCAAAAAGCAGAAAGACACGAAACACGAGCCGCACTTCAGATGGCACGTAGCGTGTAGCCAGAGCTCAGAGTGCAAAAATATAAATACACACACAAACGTGCATAACACACATACACACTTACATTAATGCAGTTACCTATGTATTGATAACACTTATGTTGTGCTGATTACAATTTTAAGATGATTGACTTTAGAGTTATTATTATCATCCATTCATTATCCAACCCGCTATATACTAACTAAAGGGTCACGGGGGTCTTCTGGAGCCATTCCCAGCCAACACAGGGGCGCAAGGCAGGAAGCAAACCCCGGGCAGGGCGCCAGTCCACCACAGGGCACACACACACACCCACACACCAATGCACCCAACCTGCATGTCTTTGGACTGTTGGAGGACACGGGGAGAACATGCAAACTCCACGCAGGGAGGACCTGGGAAGTGAACCCAGACGAGTCTCCTAACAGCGAGGCAGCAGCGCTACCCACTGCGCCACCGTGCCGCCCTTATTATTATTATCTGAGTGGTCAGCCTTGTGTGCTGTGACCACTGAGGACTTTGAAGCATTTCCTACTTCATTTTTTTTCTCCACATAATAAAACAATCAACTAGCAAACAGCGCAGTTCAGATTCTGCGTGCTGTTATTCTGTGAGTACCGTTTGGTAGAGCGGACACTTCACTCTGTTCTCAGATCTGACGTTACTTTGTGTAGAAGTTGATTCATTTTTTTTTTATTAGCGTATATAACTTTCTAATTAAGTCATTTTTTGATATGTATGCCATTAGCACATCAGTTTTAATTTACAGTCGGGTGTGTCTGCCCATCAGAGTGAACTTTCACGTTAGTTTCTAACATTCGTTGTCACTGATCAGATTAATGTAAGCGCCGCTATGTCTTTAGTTTTGAAGCTTTATATGTAAATGTCCTATTTGCTAATCTTCTAAATACATAACTTTTTCTTTTGGTTGTGTTTTTATTTCAGATGTTTAATTCTCGACAAAAGTCAGTGCTGTGCTGCTACTGTAAATTTTCTATGCAGTGGGATCAGCCAATGGTCTCCACAATTAAAGAGCAATGGCCGGGGCTTTGTATTGACGGACAGGTCAGGAGTTGATCTAACTTGTCGTGTCACTTGCTCTGTTTGTCACCTCATTGAATTGAAGAACTGATCAGAAACTTCCAAAGACTTTGGTGGACGGTCATCTTACCCAAAGATCTTGACCAGACGTCGTTCTCCTCTCCTGCTAAACGATTCTTAGCCTAAAGAGGTTTATTAATTTTTTCCATTTAAGATGTCTCACCTAATGGTTTTCCAATGTTGTTATTTGTCCTGGTGTGTCCATTTAGACAGAGGGAACTCCAGTTTCTGGATCACATCTCGTCTGAAGATGTTGCCTTGTATATTGTAATCTTTTTAATTAGCCAATAAAAGGGGTCATTGTGTTTGACTTCTCAGTATATTTTTAATGGCTAACACGGTGCAACACCCTGGCAGTGCAGACATTTTTAGTTAAATGGCCTACGTAGTTACTTGATTTGTTTGTTTTCTAATTAAGTTTAAATGTTGACTCCGAGGAGATGAATTCCCTTTCTTGCCTGTAATGGCCTTGAGTCGTTGTTGTTACACGCACTGCTATGGTGGCACATTCTCTACAACTGTTTTTGACAATATTTTGGGTTAAAATGTGGTTCACGTGTAGTGTCACCATAGACAGCCTACGCCAGCGTCTCTCAACCTTTACGTGTTTGCGACCCGAGTTTTCATCACAGTTTTAATCGCCCCCCCCCCTAACGTTTTTTTGAAAGGAGCCCACTAATACCAATTTGTTCTTTTTTAATGAATGATATATCATAAATGCATATTTTATTACTGTATACCTAATTAACTTTTTTATCGACATTTATCTAACTCTCTATTTATTTTTCTAGTATCAGAATGTAGTTTAAGTTCATTTGTTTTGGTTTCAATAGATGGATTTCTCGTATTTTTGATTCTTGTTTTCTTTTTTCACATCTTCGCGTCCCCCTTTTGTTACTTCGCGCCCCCCTAGGGGGTCCTGCCCCACAGATTGAGAACCACTGACCTATGCCATGTGCGGCTTAAATATCACAGCTGCAAAGTCCTAAATGTCGATAAAACTTTAGTGTGATGTGTTTAGTAAAACATTTAAAGAATTTAATTTTTGTCCTGCATTATTCAAGACATGCTGAGTTAGTTTTGAGTTGAAGAGCATGAAATCTACAGTTGTGTTTAGTTTGTCAAACTGGCTTCATAGTTAACTAAACTGAACAGCAGTAGTTAATGCAACACAGAATACGTTATTAGAACAATCAGCCGATCTGAGGAGTGCCAAACATTTAACTGACTCGACTTCTTCTTGTTATTTCAGCCAACGTGGTAAATGATGTCAACGCAACTCAAAATAATCAATTTATACAACTTAGAAAAAAAAAAACATCTAAAAAGCGACAGCACACCAACTGCGACGGGCGCGCCAGATAACTGAAGTTCTCTTCACGGAGACTGAAAACGACGAGCAGATGAGCCTGACCTGACGATGGCAGACCAGTCGCCGCTCGGGCCGCTCGCCTTACCTGCCGCCAGGTGGATCTCCACACATCTCTTAGCAGATTTCCAGCCGCGCCGCATCTCTCGAGTCCACAGACTTTGTGATTCATCTGCTAGAGAGAAGATGACAGGAAATCCTGAAGATGTGCTAATCATGTGCTTGGGCGGGTTTTTTTTTTGGTGGGGGGGGGGGGGGGGGGCTGCATGGTTACCGTGGCCGGGGGCTTGGGGTGATTTTTGGTATTCATTTGAAGAAGAAAAAAACGCAGAGCAGTAGAACGGAAAAATAAAAAGAACTGCGATGTAGAAGATGACAAGACATGTAAAGCTGGTGACCGGTGGAGTGAAGACACCTGGCAAGGGCCGGACCGGGCCATAAAGTATCTGCTTGGTGCATTTGGAGGGCCTTCTCTATGCCCAGGCGCCGGAGGGCAGACGGTTACGTGCCATCATTTACTCTTCTGTCCTCCTCACATGACCTGAACCCTTTGACAGGCTGGCAACTCCTCGCCATCTCTGAAATGAGCACAACGCCAAAGTCCCATCACCCCAATAAAGCGCGGCCACCTGTGGGTCTCGGGGAGCTGCTGCCAATCCTGGCACCATTGAGTGGTTAGAGGGGGCTTTGAGGGCCAAAGCAGGACGGCAGCTCATCATGGGACAAACACACACACACAAGAGCCACGACAGGTGCACCGGACAAGTGTGTGTCATAATTCCGAGCAATGGACTAGTGTGACATTCAGGGAGGTGCGGTCAGGGAAGGGTCATCATGAAAAGTAAAAAAAAAAATATTAATGATAACACAAAATAAATGTATACACTGGTCTGTGCTATAAATTTGTTTTTTGTATGGTTCCAATAATTTTGATCATTTCTATAGTTAAAATCGCCGAAACGGTGCATTTCCTGTTCAAACAGAGGGGAGGAACACGAGGTGCACAGCGAGGAGCCTCACCTGCCCTGGGACTGCGCTCTCCCTCAGACACTGGCCTGTCGCTGTCTCTCTGTATGTCCCCAATATAAGGTGTGCAGACACGTTTATTATACACTCTGACTTTCCACAGTCTGGCTAATATCTTTAATGAATGTGTGTTAAATATTTAGTCTTGTTGATCGGACATAAAACCGCAGTGAAAACGCACAAGGTGAGTGAGGCAGACAGTACCGTCCCGGCCTGAAGGGGGCGCACGTGAGCGTAACAGGTGCTCGTGTCTGAGGCGCCGATAAGTTAGTGACATCAGAAAGTCACGTGCACTGCAGCGGGCCGTTTACTTTTATTTTTTGTTCCGAATGACTGCCAACATGGAAGATAAAGGAAAATAAGGAGGACTTTTACAAGAAAGTGACGGAAATTTTCGTGGAGAAGGACAGGCGCATGGACATGAATTGTGAAACTGCATCGGCAAATGTAGAAGGTGCAGAGCAAATACTCTCTGTCTCTCTCTATTCTCTCTCTCTCTTTACTCTTTCTTTCTTCCTGCTCTCTCTCTCCATCTCTCCATCTCTCTCTCTCCATCTCTGCTCTCTCTCTCTCTACTCTCTCTCTCCACTACTCTTTTGGGTTCATCTATATATATAATTCACAAAGTCGCCGCCAAAGGGGGAATACACCCATGAAAGCACGCAGGAAGAGGCGTGGATTCACTAAGCCGCCGACAAGTAGGAAAGAGCCTCGCCCACCAACTCTATGACCATTGGATACGACGACAACTCGCAGAGCCACGCCCACTAACTGGGACGCGACGCCTCGGAAAAAATGGCGTCATTTCTGTTCATCTGTTGTACGCTACACATGGACCTCTGAGCCACATTGAGTTGGGGGCAGCAAGTCTTTGATAGGCTGCAACAAAATGATGAAAGTACGGGCTCATTTTTTCACACAAGCTGTGTGTGTGGGTGGGTGTTAGTTAATTTGTTACTCGAAGGATTTCAAGATTTAATATGCACAGGCGGTAACACTGCAAATGCAGCCCAAACGAACCAAAAATCTTCAACAGTCTCCTTACTGTAAAGCAGCAACACTACCACTGCGCTACAAGACAGAGAATGCAGTTAAAGAATGCACCAGGCTCGATTTTACTTCCACTTCTGTTTGGACAACTGTGTCGTTCAGAAAGTGTTCACCCATCAATACATAATTATGCGAAATATGATACGCCGTGAGTTGACAAGAGCCACGAGTGTTCAGCGGTGTTTCCCAAACTCCGTCCTGCTGAACCCCTGTGGCTGCAGTGTTTTGTTCCAACCAGATTCCTAATCATTAATGCCGGTGAAACTCATCTCGGATAAGTCGGTTTTTCAAACGCAGTCGTGTAGCAGATTAGCTGGATGTAATAATCCGAGATGAATGCGCACCTCCGCGCTGAGTGAAAACACAATGTATATTGCTGCAACAAAATGATGAAAGAACGGGCGCATTTTTTTCACACAAGCTGAGTGGGTGGGTGTTAGTTAGTTAATTAGTTACTCAAAAGAGTTCAAGATTTAATATGCACAGGCGGTAACACTGCAAAAACAGCCCAAACCAGGAAAGACAGCTGTTAAAAAGTCACCAACAAACTAAACGCGTGTCCATTGTACTTACTGAAAGCAGCGTTACGGATATTGCAAATGTTAATTTTTTTCCCTCTGCTTAAAAAACATTGAAAAAGCGGCGTATACTACGCCTCGGGTTGGTTTGCAGCGTGTAAAACAGTTTGTTTGTCGCGGATAATTTGCTATCCACACAGGGTAGAACCAGGAAGCGAACCCACAATCTTCCACTGTCTCCTTACTGCAAAGCAGCCGTACTACTACAGCGCCACAAGGCAGTTAAAGAAGTTATATTTATATTTTTTACACATCACACACTAGAAGCTGCTGACGATCCCTTCTCTTCGTTGTCAGTCTGGAGCTGCGAAAAAATAAAAGCAATACGAGTTTTAATAGACGTCATTCAAGTGTATAATAAGTTTCTGTAACGTTAATAAAAATGGCCAGGAGGTGTCACTAGAGAGCTGAGTGTCAAATGCTTCGAAGCTTCGATTCGATTTCCGACACAATTGCTTCAAACGTGTTGATGCTTCATGAGGCTTCACCCTGCCCATCACTACTCACAGGTTACTGAACGAGAAATCAGCAGACTAGCATGACGGATGGGGCGTCCTTCCCCTCTCCTCCGGATTCTTCAAATGTTAATTTTTTCCCTGTGCTTAAAAATCATTAAAAACCCAGCCTGATTATGCGGCGTATGGTACTTCACGGGTTGGCTAGTATACTGTATTTGTAATTTTGAGTCTGAAGGAGTTTGCGCCTCAACAGCCATCAACCTCACCGTACGTCACTGAGGAAGTGACTGTCTTTTAATAGATGAAGAAATTTTGATAAGAATAAAGAGGAATTTCCGAAAAGCAGTTGAAAAGGCTGAGTTAGCACCAGCACTGTAAAAACCACACAATATTTTATAACAAGAATAACAGCAGCAAAGGAGGTACTGAGTACTGTGAATATTAATCAGTCATCAGTCAGTCATTGTCCAACAACCCGTTATATGCAATTCAATTCTTTATTGTCATGTGTACAAGTACCATCTACAATGAAATGCTTGCTTGCATGTGCCCTGCAGACAGTGAACACGGACAAAGAACAAGGAAATAAATTAAAGCAGAATCCTAGGAACAAGTCGAGACAGTGGCAGAAGTTTATGTGCAGGTAGCAGTGGAGGTGACACCAGGTTACCGATTGTTCACAAGTCTGACTGCAGTTGGGTAGAAACTGTTCCTGAACCTGGAGGTGCCCATCTGAATGGACTTTAGATGGGAGGAGGGTGAAAAGTGACAGTGCAGGGTGGCTGGGGTCCCACCTGATACGGGTCACCGTCCTGAGACAGCATGTAGTGTGGGTGTCCTGGATTGTAGTGAGCTGTGTGCCTGTGATCTGCTGTGCCTGTGTGCCCATAATCTGCTATGCCCATGATCTGTGTGCCCGTGATCTGCTGTGCCTGTGATCTGTTTGAACATGATCTGTTTGCCCGTGATCTGCTGTGCCCATGATCTGTGTGCCCGTGATCTGCTGTGCCTGTGATCTGTTTGAACATGATCTGTTTGCCCGTGATCTGCTGTGCCCATGATATCCTGTGCCCGTGATCCACTATGCTGTACATACCACCCGCTGCAGAGCTCTGCAGTCCTGAACTGAGCGGTTTCTGTACTAAGATGGACTCCACAGTTCACCTGTAGAATCTGCACAGGGTCGTGGGGGACATCCAGGCCTTCCTCAGTCTCCTGTTGGGCTGTCTTGACTTCTGGCGCAGTGTGACTTGACCATTTAAGGTCATCAGTGAAGGTGACTCTGAGGAGGTGACTCAGAGGCTCTGCACTATCATCTCCTTAGGGTTAGGGTTAGGGTTAGGGTTAGGGTTAATAAAATAAAATAACAGATAGTTGCCATAATCAGTGCAAAGGCCACCAGTAAAGGACCAGTTAAGAACTGCAGAAATAGAACCCTTACAATCACACCCAGTGTAAGGACTCGCACAGTAATTTAGCAGCTTTCATGACAAAATCATGAATCCTACGAAGCAGCAAGCCAGCCCTGTAAAGGTAACACGTACACATCTGGGTGTCCCTCACATGCCGATGCAAATCCAAACGGGACACACACACACGTCTTTGTTTTTCTTTCTTTTGATCTCCCGCTGATACCTCGGCCAGTAGGCCTGGAATGGAAAAAAGAGAATTTAATGAATGGACAATTACACAAATGAGGGAAAAGGGTTCTTTTTAGTGGGGGCCTGCAGGGTATGGAGGAATATCGTGGACATAAATAAATATAAATAAATATACATAAAAACTGCATGAAGTGTGACCACAAACCAGTGAATGTGTTCTCTTGCCTGTTTACTGGTTTGGATGGTTTTTGTCCTCGTAACGCATCATGAAATGCGACTTGTCATCCAACTGTCACCGTCTCTCGTCAAAGGTGAGGGGCGGGCTCTAGCACATACTGTGTTTTGATTGGTGGAGTGTCTTCTGTCGATAGGTCACTGCAGGAGTTGGACATGAGGTACGGTAAGTAGAAACACGCTGACGAAGTTATCACGTATTTCAGGGAGAAAACTGAAGATTTATCAGAAGGAATTACAATACTGGAGACTGCGACATCGATGACCGTTCTGAAAACATTGAAGAACTGACACAGCGGATGAGGTGACACGCCAGTTCTGGTGACGATGTGACCTGTGCTGCTTTGACAAGATGACCACAAGGTGAGTGGGCCTGCAGTGGGGGACACGGTGAGCTGCACCCGCTCTGTCACTTTGGACACTTTGACACGGAGGGCACAAAGCAGTGCCAACTTAATTTTTTTAACTGAATATTTCACGCATCCAAAGTCAGGTGCAGAGTCGCGGCTACTTCATCAAACAACTTTACAGCTCAGATGAGTGGCAAACGTGAGACTTGACATGTGACAGTTTGGTGACAAGAAGGCCACTTCACTTAAACTGCAGTTCGGCTATGGGTTAAATCAGGGTGCTCACCATTAAAGTGCTACGTGTTTGACGGCCAAACGAGATTTCAAGTTTTAATCACAGATCACCAAGTCTCTTGTCTGCCGCCGATCGAGCACACGGCGCCCGTTTTCTGTCATTTCAATATCGGTGACGAACCTTGTGGACTTTTACAAGTGTGATTAAGGTTATATTGTGATTTTATGTTAAGAATAATTTATGATATTTGAGTTGGGAAATGACGGAAATATAAAGCAGTGCAGTTGAGACTCTGAAAAATGCAAATATTTTGTTTGGTTTGTTTTGGACAGCGAGGCCTGCAGGCTTCACGTCACCACAGGGCCTCGAGTTGCAGTGCAGGCCGTCCTGAACCTCACAGCCTTAGGGGGAGTCGCAGGTGGACCACACAGCTCCCTAAGTGGGGGTCCTAACACCCCAGCAGTGTGTCATGGACTTCTCTACATCCCTTGACTTTGCTGAAATGCAGCTCTAAGATCAGGCGGCCGGGGTAGCGGAGCGGCATTAAAGGGCTCCGGAGTCTTCCTTAGGGTACGACAAACACAAATGTTAGTTTGCAGAACTTCTGCGTCATTTGTCTCAAACAATCAGCACCCCTGAACGCACCATCAGTGAGTGTCTGTCAAGTTTTAAACGCCAACTTCAAAGCAGTGTGCCTATCAGACAAAGACTGGAGTGGAAGATTCGATGAGCCATCTGCTCCTTGAGGGCGGGCAAAGCTGGCAGCACTATGAGGATGACGGCTTTTAATTTCTCCAGAGCCTTCAGTACCCCTCAGCCATCCCTGTTAAGGGGTCAACTCAGGGATACGCAGGTGGATGAGCCTCCGGGGTCCTGAATGATGGAACATCTGCATAGCAGACCACCAGGACCAACGGGCCTGTCGTCTTCACTCTGCACACTTCTGACTATCAATATAACGGCAGGCCAGGAATTCTCAGCTGATTCTGAACTTATGGAGTTTATTGATAAGGGGAGCAGTTGAGGGGGGGGTCTTTGAAAATGATCTACAACTTATCATCAGCAAAACCAAACAACTGCTGATGGACCCTCACCACACTGTCCAGTCACTACTCAGGGAATGGATGTGGAGGTGGTCCACCCCTACAGGTACTTGGGGGTCCACATCAGTGACAGGTTGGACTGGTCTCCTAACACAGAGAAGCCATAGAAGGAACCACAGAACAGACTCATTTAGGGCGAGGAGACCGAGGTCCTTTAATGTTAACTATGACCTCCTTCACATGTCCTACAAGTCTGAATTGGCCAGTGTGGTGCGCTGGGCCCCTCACATCACCTCTAAAGAGGCAAACCAAATCAAAAGGCTGATTAAAAGGCAGGCACAGTTATGGGACGACCTCAGGACCCCCTGGACGTAGTGGTGAAGGAGAGAATGAAGATGAAACTGAGGGCCATTATGAACAACGCAGCACATCCGCTCCATGACACACCAACAATGAGGACTTTCAGCCGACAGAAGAAATGTGAGTGGGGCAACTGATGGTGATACGCCCATATAGCGCCTTACTGGGACTGCGGGACCACTCGGTTTTGTCTTTCCTTTTGGCTAATTTTGCTGTCTGAGGAGACAGTTGTTGTTTTTTATAATATAATTATATTTATTGAGTTACTGAGAAAAGCCAAATGTCCCCTTGGGGACAACTAAAGTTCATTAGGTCAATCACTCAATAGATGAAAGGCACTATATAATATAACAGACAGACAGGCGTGAAAGGCACTATATAATAAACTCGAAAAACAATTGTTTTGGGCCAAGAAAAAGAATGAATGCAACTTCTGGTAAAATGACGTCAAACCAACACAACAACTTTTTCTTTTGATCTTAAATTATTTTTAAGCACCGTCTACTTGACACAACGACAGGACACAGCCGAGTTTTAAACGGACTGCACACAGAAATGAAGTTGTGCCAACTAATTTACCTCAGATTTTTAAAGAGCTCTGTGTACTCAGTAACTGTAATTATTATTAATATTTTCAAGTTGTGACAATGTTATAAATTAAGTTGATCAAATAGTTGTTTTGTGCCTGTAGTTTTAAGCTTTACCAAAATGAATTTTTAATTTAATTATTAAAATGACAGCCACTTAAAGAAAGTAAATGTTGCATTTCTACATCTTTTCAAACATGTTTTGAGCAAAGAGCCACCCGGTGTGGCAGTACAATTACAGGCCTTGAGCGGCGCGGAGCTCAGAATCTTCTGGAACCCAACGGCGACGCCCTTTGAACGCCGGCTTACAAAACCACAACAGCCAGGCAGGTTTTCATGAGCAGATCATCACCTGAAATTGAAACCATCTCCAGTTGTAGCGGCTCTTTAAGGCTTAAAAACACAAACAAACAAACTGGAAACTGGTTTGAAAGAATAAAGTGTCCTTAACAAATGGAGGACTTGAGACTCCACGCTGCTTTGAGGTTTCCGAACTTGTCCGTATGCCCTCGTTAGATCCTCAGGTAGCTGCGACTCTGAGCGTACATTAAGCCCACCAGCAGGGCACAGCCCCTTGGCACAGCAAGGTGACTGCAGGGTTGGGAGTCTGCCGCTCTTTGATGATGATGATGATGGTGATGTTCACCTCCGGCTCTTCTGTATCCCAGCAGGACAAATGCTCAGGTGTGTTACGTGTGTGCCAGTAAAACAGAATTGTGTTATTACTGCTGACTTGATTTAAGCCATTCTAACACACACACACACACATCTGCTTACCTGAATTGGCTCGACGTGTGCAGTGGGCAGCAAGGCCGTCATTGGGGTCCTTGGCACCGCCTGGTGGGAGTTTGTCTGTGGGGGTTTCCTCAGTTTTTTCCGACTTCCAAAGCCTCGCTGTTCAAAGTTTATAAGAAAAATCAACAGGAGAAAAAATTGCAGTTGACAAAGCAACAAGTGACTTCAGGTAGTGACAAATGGTCTGTTGAAACGGAGAGCGCCCTTTTAAGACCAAGAAAGGACAAACTTGAAGTGTCACAATCACTAATGTCACACTGACCCAAATCCTTAGGTAACCACCACAGTATACAAACGTCAACAGAGAGTCCATCTCTCCCGAAGCAGAGGAACACCTGACAACACAGCGGGGTCTGAATGACATGATGATGAAGATGATGATGATGACGACAGTGTGTTTAGTATACAGCAATACACCTGCATCCTGCCTAAAATGGATAGTTTTGAAAAACTGCAAAAAAGACAGAATGATTAAAATAACAAACAGTACCTTTTAGGAAAATGAGCATACAGCTTCAGAGTACGGTCTAAAACTCAAATATGAGTAAAGTCAAAGCCAAATTAATGAAGCATCTTCACGAAATGCCACCAGGCTTACATGCAGTAACGGAGCGAGAAATCAACATCCGGTGCAACGAAAACGTCACGTTGAGAAAACGAGGTAAGAGGGGCGGCAGTCGTAAAGTCGCTCGCCCCCTAGCGGAGCAAACTTCACTAGCGCCATTCACCTGTCAGGCTACGCGAGTCAACGACATTTACGGCGTTAGAGCAACGCAAGAAATGATGCGACTAAAGCAGCGACTGTGTCACTCAGCCTTGATCTGCTCCTTTGCTTTCTGTTCGTATGGCCGCCGTCACGGCAGCCTGTCCGCTTTCGTAGCTCACAGACCGTAAAGCAGCGTTAGCGCACATAATCACGCAGTTGTAATATTTATGTGTCAACAAAATATTAATACATGTACAGTATGTACAGTTTTGTTTTAACATATGTCATTGGAATGTATTATTATTAACATGCATTTTCTAGGCAGCAATGTCATAAGGAAAGCACCAGAAAAAGGGACCTGAATTGTGTTTTTATAGTGAAGAGTATCACATCGAGCACGGAGGCCTTGGATGTAAGACTGGTGTTAAATAAACTTTGTCGGCATATTTCCAAAATCGTCTCGCCGTCACTTCATTGTGCACAGGGCGTGAAAACAAGACAGCAGTCACACGAATTGGAGTCGCCTCTGAGAAGACCCCCTCGGTGGCTCACCGCCCTGCACGTCCCGCACTTGTCACGGCACCTTAAGTGGGCGGGGCTTCGCGCACACTCAGGAAGTGACCAAAGCGGTTTGAATAAATGAATAAAGAGATTTGAGTTTTGATTACTTGCAAGTGTAAGCCAAAGTGTGTACTACAGTAATAGAATTCTTTCTGGTCGACGCGTTAAATAATGTTTTCAAATGAAAATGTTTGGCAGAATCATTGGATTTGAATTTTTAACCTGATTGCATGCATTTGATTGAGTGATGGTTACAAGTCATTTGAATTGCTCTTTAGAGTAGGGACAGACAGGTGTGAAAGGCACTATATAACAGACATCCAAAAGATCTCCTCCGTCTCCCCGGTCAGCTCTCAGGTGCATCAGGCGCCTGCTCTGCAGTTGACTTTTCCTGCTGGTCATTCATTAACCCGACCACAAAGGCGGTTATTTTTTTTATATTTCCTCAGCCACCACTTCGCGACTCAGTGACCTGACGCCCCTGTAAGGCGCTTTACAATTCTCTCGATTGCTATCGAAATCCGGAAGCAGAAGCGCTTATCACAGGCATGCTGACAGTCCGGTTTATCCGTCGGCCACCATTAAGTCCAAGCAGGCGCAGACTCAGCACGATAGTCTGAATGGTCCGGGGGTCGACACGCCCTCTCAAGCCTTGTCACGGCCGTTAGGAAGTCACTGAGGCGCAATTCCATACCGGACGGCCGCTGCTTCAGGTCACCGAAACTACCGGCGCGGCCGCCTCTGAGCTCGAAAGGCAGACGTACACTTCAAAATAAAAGTCCGCTGCAGTGTAATTCAAAAGTGAGCCGACCGGGGATTTGTCAATGGGACGAGGACTGAGGATTAGTACGGGAATGAGGGACCCAGAGCAGACCTACAAGTGCAAGTCCCTTTGAAACAGCACATTAGGGGGGGACTTGTTACTTTCACTTTTTCATCAGATTTGTGACTCCTTTATTTCTGTTTGTACGAGTTGTGAAAATTCTCAAAACTCTGAAATCCAACGAGCACACATCTTATAACAGGTTGGGAGCTCATCAAAGTGACCGAATGAGGCGCCATTTGTGCGCAGTTGCCGTCCGTCGCCTTGCCGATTCGCACTTGAACGCAGCGCTTCTTCATTTGTTTCTGTTGTCCTAAAGGTGCGCGCACAACTCCAGCGCATGCGCACTAACATTACAACGCAATCCCTGACTCGCAGTGCCGGAGCTACCGCGTCATTTGTGTTCAATCTGAAATTAAGGAATCACAAATCACACAGCAAACGAGACAGCAAGAAAGCGCACTGCTGTGAACATGAAATGTGAAGGGCGAGTCCAGCTGAGCACCCCCCCGCCCCTTAGCATGTCGGACCTGAGGCTCCTAGTGGAGACTTTTATTTTCGAATTGAGACTCTTTTACTTTGAAGTGAACACCTGTCGTTTGAATTGAGGGGCCGCACAAATCGGCGGACTTTTCCACCAGGGGTCTCGGAGCGAATAACGAATCAGGTGTTAGTTTGGAGAGCGCAGACACCCCTTTTATTAATGCCATTTGTAATTCAAATAAAAGCTAAAGTAAAATAAAAGTTTGGGATACACTCAAAAGTTAGGCGGTATACTTTATTACCTCTTTGTGTATTTTGATCAGATTTCAGCATTTTATTGGCATTATTAAATATTTTTATCTGTACAAAAATGAGAGTATATTGGCGAAAAATGCACACTCGTGAGTAAATCCACTCCTTGAAACTTAGTGTCCCATGGCCACTGTTCGGACATACAGAAGTGAAGAATTCCTCACTTCACCGAAATGGAAGGACAACGTCCATTCGACTACACTAACAGGACCGCTGCCAGCAAAGTCGAGACCCCCCAGTCACCCCCCACCGGAACCGAAACCAGGCGGCGAGTTAATGAATAATTCAGGGATGCGTGCGCTCCCAGGGTCACGTGGGCAGCCGAGGTGGGGCGTGCCTACCGGATCAGGTGCGGTAATGTGAAGCGGGCGGTCACGTGACGCGAGCGGCAGTAGCCTGGGCGGCCGCGCTGGAATCAACAGCTCGGAGGTAAGTAAGTCCGGGGGGGTCGGTCAGGTTTGGGGTGGTCGTCCGAACTTGGAACTCCACATTCGAGGGCTTCGGCGCGCGCGCGCTAACTTTTGTGGTGGTTTGCCGGTTCCTTGCTGGCAGGTAAAGACGAAAGTAAAACGACGCGTCCTAAGCTTCACCCCCGCCGCTCCCTCCATATTAAAAGGTGGATTGTCGTTTTGGGTTCAGCGGGTCGTTTTCAAAGAGGGGGTCCCTGTAGGCTTCACAAACAGCCGGAGCTTACGAGCTGCAGTTACAGGTGCGTCCCGAAGGCAGCGCGGCGCGGCTCCTGACGTCATTTCTTTCCTTATCTTTTCGGTCGCGCACGACGGGTTTTTTTTTTTTTTTTTTTTTGCCTGTCCGAGCCCCGGCCCACCGGGAGTTTACTTGTCCGTCCTCGTGTTCTGGTGGGTTACCTCCTCTCGTGTCCGGTAGTCGTGCACTTCAGGCTACTTGGTGACTCTAAGCTGGTGAGATGCGGTGAATGTTATCGGTGGGGGCCACGCGGCCCGTTTAGAATTTATTTTTGGACATCACGGGGTTAGGCAGGGGCTCCCGTGAAAGGTGGGCTCAGATATTGGATAGCCGAACTGCTGGCCGGGTGGGCACCATATGGAACCGCTTCCTGCTGGTCCCGTGTGCCCAGCCCCGGATATTGGAGACGGGGGGGGGGGGGGGGGGGGGGGGGCAGGTGAGCCAAGGTACACGTCAGTTCTGGTGGGCCTGTCCAGATCGCCCATGAATACCCCTTAAACAACAAAAAGTAATTTCCATATTTGAATAATAATCAGACTCTAAATTGAGTAAATTTTATTTTTGTTCTAAGAAAGAAAAACTGAAGTGTTCAAAATCCCGAGGAGCAGAAGACTTCGGATGGCCACAATAACAAGTGGCAAATGTGCCAGTCAGTTGACCGTATCATGGATTGTGTATCAGCCAGGTCCAGCCTGAGCTCATGAAAGTTATATAGCGCCTTTCGGTTACTGCTGGTCTGTGCCTTTATACCTCCATCTGCCAAGTCAGAAATCCCCTGAATGGGTGGTGTGTGTCTATCCACCAGTCTCTGCACTTCAGTGGTCACCAGACAGGTGACAGAAGTCCCAGGATGACTAAGGGGACACTGCAGGTCCAAACTCCGGGAATGGAAGGTGTGGTGATTGAGACTTGAGATGGCATCGCCCCCTCATGGGGGGTTTAGACAGTCTGGTGCTATAAAGAACTGGGATCCCACCAGAGTGGAGAGAGGCACAGAAAATAGCTAGGCATTGGGCACCACAGGAGAGCTGGACCCCCAGTCTAGCAGGTCGACCATCTTGAGCGGGCTGCCCACAGTGCTTTTTTATTGAGCGACTTTTAAAGTTGAGGTTGTGTGATGCCATCCATCTGCCTAATGTGTTATATAGTGCCTTTCATTGCTGTTGGCAGGCAGTAACTGTCACTGTATTTTGGTCTTCATCCATCATGTCTACAAATTCCTTAGAGTGCCTTTCATGTCATGTTGTCACTTTTGAATCCTTTTTATGTCACATCATTAATTTGTTTCTCTTTGTCATTTTATTCCTCTCCCATATTCACGGAGTTTCACATCGGTCTCATTCCATTTTTATGGCGCCTTTCTTACTCCACTCTTTTATATAGCGCCTTTCATCTCGCTCTTCCTCCCTGACTTTTATGTGTTTATTTTTACATGTCTCCTTCACTGCCATTTCTGGCCCATCTTGCCCTTCTCTCTGCCAGCCGATTCATCGATTTTTGAAATCCTGCTTGAGGCTTTTCTGGGTAACTGAAGGACAGGACGAGCTTCCAGATGGCGATGTTGGACGTCACGGTGCCACTGTGGGTGCCGCTGCCTTACAGTTCCATTGTCCCAGGTTCAAAGCACTGCCTGGGTGGGGCTGGCACTATTTTCCTGGGTTGTTTTGTGGACCCCATAAACGTGGACCTTTGGTTCATTGGTGTCTGTTAATGGGCCCATGTTGTGGACTGTCTGCCCTGTGCTGCCATGATGGGCACCACCTCCTCACAACCCACGGTAGATGGTCAGTGGACTATAAAATTAATCTAATTGATTTCTAGTGTCTTTTATTAAGAGTTCTGTACTGAGCTCATCTTCTTCAGTTCTGTTTGAGGCATCAAGGACACTGAGCCCCCCAAGTGAAAACATCAGATGCCCCAAACCAGTGGGCTGCATTTTAAAACCAGTTGCCTCTCTGCATTTGGTGGACTCATCCCAAATTCCCGGGCAGCTTTCTCATGTTGCTGCTGTCTTGTGTTTCAAGACTTGCCAGCCGTGTCGGTGGGCGGAGGGGATCAAGGTGGACAACCTGCCGGTCGAGAACACAGGTGGCCATTGTTAGCTGAGCTGGCTTAGTGATGAAGGAGCATAAATTGATAAAGATAAGGAGCACAAAGTGTTTATTCAGGGCTCTCGGCAGACCAACTGCCTACAATGGTCCCCAGGGGGCGCTCTTTGTACCATAGTATCTCTTTTTTTGTTGATCAGGTCCATAGCTTTGGAAGTGACAGCAAAATCTAACCAGGCATCCGAGGAGCCCGGTTCACGCCACCCGGGTGGCTCCCTGGCTTAGAGCTGTCATTGCTGCTTCTACCTACGAGAGCAGCCCACCTGTATGGGACCTTTAGCAGGTGCCAGTCAGTGTAGAGATATTCAGACTGAGCCCCTTCAGAAGATGTCATTCTTTTATATAGTGCCTTTCACTGAACCCCGTTTGAAGTTACCTGACATTGTTTTGCTCTGAGGTGCCAGCCGGTCTTTAACTTCTATAGCATCGGCCCAGAGAGCGCCATTAGAAAAGCATCCGTCATTGTTATATAGCGCCTTTCACTATTGTGATCATGAGGTGCCAGTCAGTCTCGTTTCCGGTGGAGTTTTTTGCCATTGACACAATCATAAATGTAATTTTTTTTTTATTATTATATAGTGCCTTGCCTAGTAGATGCCCATGTCTTTCATGTGGGTCATCTTTTCAGGTAGCCTCCTTTCATTGCTGTGAGGTGCCCGTCACGCTCTGTTTTACACCCAGCCTTTTGATGTGTGTGCCATCAACTTGCCCTTCACAGTGGGCACCATTTCATCTCTTTTACATAATGGCCTTCAAAGTGAGCACCATCACCCACGGTTTATATAGCGCCTGTCACTGCACACGGATTTTTTTCTTTGAGTAACAAACGCAAGCTATGGTTTGTGGCCCTCTGACTTGTGCCATCACGTTTCGCCAAATGCCGCCCGACTTCATGGGAATTCTCTGCTCTTCCTGCTCTCCCGCTTCAATGTTGTGGATGTCGCTCGGTTCCTCAGGAGGGGTGTTGGCGCTCGGCGGCGGGGCCTGTCTGACCTGAAGTGTTTACCTGCCTGCCTGCCTGCCATCACTTGTCCCGTGACGTCTGAGGGGCGGATGTGGCGCCGTGGCTGCAGCACTTCAGCTGTTTGTGTTCCTGCTTGTGTGAGTGTGCAGTCCTCGGTGGTGCAATCCTTGGCTCTGCTGAAAGCTGTCCAGGGCTGGGCACACCGCTGGTCTGATCGCCTTGTAGGGTGTACCCTGTGTTGACCCCCTCCCCTATTTGGCAGCTTTGAGGCGATGTGGGCGGGCACATACAGCCATGTCTCTGCTCTGTGCTCCTCCTGATCGTCTGCTCATCCTTGTTGTGCCTCAGAGACCCTCCCAGTGAGGCACTGATCTCTGTCACTCTTGTCCCATTTGTACTTTATATAGTGCCTTTCATGCTTGGTGTTAAGCCCTCAAATGTGGGTCCCCGGCTGTCACTTGGTCTGATCCAGGTGTTCTCTCAGGTTCTCTGTAGGAGCACCCTGCCCATAGGTGCCACTCCTTGGCGCTTATCAGTTGTTCTGCTGTGAGGTTGGCACATGGGCAGACTGAGGTCCCAATCCCATGATGCCTGTGGGTCACCAACGTAACCTTAAGGGCAGCACAGGGGTGGTGTTTGTGCTTGTAGAGCTCGGCCACCTCACTGAGCACCCTGCCCCCACAGCCGTGCCCTCATGCCTGGCAGGGTATCACACTTCTCCTCCTCCTCCTCCTTCCCGAGGTGCACACTCAGCATTTAACTTGTCAGCCACTGTTTTCTTTTCCCACGGGCCCTGGGGGGCAAAGTGTAACTGCTAGTTAAGCACTGCTGACTTGCACTGCGCACGCCACCGCTGCCCGTCTGTAGACGCATGAGTGCCAGGCAGGTCTTTGTGTGCCTGCCTACTGCCTTGACATCTTTGTCACCTTCTTTATAGGCAGTTTACAGGGGAAGCTTGCGTCTGCCATGCTGGCTGGATTCTGGGCATCTGAGGGCAGCACGTGAAGATGATGACAGAGTGCGGCTGGGCACCTGTGACCTTCTGGGAGCTTCCGATTTTCACCTGGCAAAACCCAAAAACTCCTCAAAGGACGGAGAGAATGCTGCTGTGGATGCTGCTGTGCGGGACGGCGCTGCTGGGCCTTGGAGAAGCTCAGAGTGAGTTGTACCTTTTGGGGGGGGGACACGTTTACCCTGTGGGTTGGACTGGCACTGCTCACATGGCAGGCTGGCTCTGATCATAGATGGAGGTTTTGGTTGAGGACTTGAGTTTATTTGAAATCATTGTCTTATATAGCGCCTTTCATGATGCACTTCACCCACACAATAGAATTATTTAAAGATCAATTTGTTTTCTTAGTCACCATCACTTTAAGGTGCTTTATGGGTAGTGCGCACCTCATTACATATTCATTACTATATAGTGCCTTTCATCACCCCAACGCACTTCAAGAAATTAATTTTATGCAGGTGGGGTCTTTAATGATGGGCAGCAGTCCAGATGTGTCCCACCACTCACCTGTAATGTGTTGCCCAGTCCAAAGTTCCTTATGCAGATGGCATCATCACGTGGGCACAGGCCCAGTGGAGCCTCCTGATGAGTTGCCAGTAGGATGCTGCCCCCTTTACACCATAGGCTATTTTGATATGCATTTTTAACTTTGCATCCCACCAGATACTTCAATCCCCTGAACCTGAGAGTCAGTCTTCAGTTTATATAGTGCCTTTAATAATGCCCATCAGTGGTGGCAACATTGCTGTTTTAGCTGTGTCCGCTTATTCTTGAACTTTTGGTTATGAAGGTCATCTTGTTGCTGGCAGCCAAACCTTTGCACGTGGACTAGTCAGGTGGTCTTGTCCACTCAGCCTCCACTTTGGCCTGTGGGCTGAGCTCTTGGACTCCCCCTGCTGGCTCCCTAATTATTGATTGTGTGACTGAACTGCCGCCGTGACATCCAAGTGAATTGTATAGTGCTGAGCTTTGGTCTGCTGTCTCTGGTGGACAGTGGTCAAATGGACACCGCTGACCCATGATGACCACCCCATCCTGCTGCAGCGTGGTGTATGAGGGAGTGTGTACAGCCCAGGCTCATGCTTGCCTGTGGGGGGCAGTGTTGTTCATGGCTGGGCTGACCTGAAGCACTGGATGTCTTCCACATATGTGATGACCTTGGTGGTGTCCACCAGCTCCACTAGGGGGCGCTATATTGGGTGCAAAATGAGGACTGCCTCTCCAAGTTGTCCAGCGCACTTCTCTCGATATTCTGGGACCATCTGATGGGTTGTGATCTCACAGGCTTGCTGTCTTGTAGTCCACCTGCTCTCCATCCAGACTTCAAATCCTTGGATGGATGGATCTATTTATTTATTTATTTATTTTATAGGCACAACGTCAACCCCATCAACTGCAACGACCACCAACCAGACAAGTAGCAGCACAGTTGCGGTAAGTTGGTCAGCTTGTGTCTGGTGGGACTCTTGGTGAGCATTATATAGCGCCTTTATATGATCACCGCAGAACATGCCAGGTATTGAGATTTGGTGTTCTGCTTTAGCAGACTTGGATTGGACCAGAGAATTGTGGTCCGCACTGCGACATGTGGGGATGTGGGCGGAGTCGGATGGCACACCCTTCCTATATAACGAAACATTGCCATGCTTTCTAGTCCAGTAGGTGGCGACATCCATCAATAACCAATAGCCTTCGTGTATGAAATAAGCCAGTAAAGTGAAAGGGCGTCGACCATACATGTCTGACATCACACATACCTTATATGGCAGGGCTCTGACATCTGACTCCACCCCATCCTGCAAGGTGAGGTCCTGGCTGCCAGGTGACACTTGTCTCTCAAGGCATCCTAAGGCAGGTCAGAAGTACAAATGTAAATGGGATGTCCGTTCATTATGGTGGTCCTACTGGGTCATTGGTCATGTGTGGAGCACTGGTCAGCTGGGAGTTTCAAGTTATGTTCTCTCTTGGATGACCACATTTGACCCCAAGTCATCTTATGGCCTGCCCTCCTTTAGGACCTCCAAGTTTACCTGTGAGAGTCCCCTCTAGTGACTAAGGGCTAACTCTGGCTCACTTCCATTTTGAATGTGCCCTTTGCCTTTTTTTGGGGGCCCATGCAGGCCCTAAGCCTGCCCCTTGTGTTTGGGCCCTGCTGCCTGGTAGTGCTGAGGCCTTCGCTGTTTTAAAGCAGACCTGTGGTCACAAGGTTTGTCACCCTATTTGGGAATTGTGAATTGACAGAATCGAGACACAAAGGAACTGAAATCCCACCGCTGACACACACGGTCCCCAACTAATCCATCCTTCTCTTATGTAAATGTGCATTCTGGGAGATTTTAGTCTGTGTTGGTGAGAGGTGCCAGCATGTTGAAAATGCGAGGACTCGGGTTCAAGTTCATTCATTTCATTGTCTTTCTCTCTTGTTTGTTCCCAGCCCGTCAATATCGCTGCCATTGTTGCCCCCAGTGTGATTGGTGGCTGCCTGCTAATTTTGGTCATCTTTTTGATCGTCTTCTTTAAAGTGCGTGACAAACGACGGCTCGAGGGAACGTATCGGCCCAGAGAGGAGGAGACGGAGGGGACGCAAAAACAGCCGCCAAGCAACTTGAAACTGCCACCGGAGGAGCGCCTCATTTAGGGACTTGAGTAGTGGGACACCTGCGGTGGCACTGCCACTCTAAGTGACTGCGAGAGACGCCACCCGGAGGCCAAGCTGATGACGTGCTTCCCGTCAGTCGGTGGGGTGGTGCTTTGGTTCCAATGTCCAGGGTGTAGGAAGGAGGAATCCCACCGCTGGCACCATGTGGATGGCAGGCAGAGAAGCTCTGCTTTTACCCATTGGATTGCGGGCTTTCATTTTTACGATGGCCCCTCTGGAGTGGCGTGTGACCACTCGGAACTGCAGTTGCCTTTTTTAAGAATTGTTCGGCCTGAGCCTGCGCCACACACAGATGTAAGACTTGCACCTCTTTAAATCAAGGTTTTTAATAAATTCCACATTTTTAATATTTTTTCTTAATTTTCAAGTGTAAAAGGCTGCCCTGATCAGTTAGTTGTAGTTTGTCATTGGGGGGGTCTGCATGTTCTTCATGGCATGCGGCTGGTGGCCATATGGTGACAGGCCAGCATTTTACAGTATTGACTGCGTTGCCACCATTAATCGCGGGCTGCCACTAGGGGGCTCTTATGCCTTTGTAAAAGTGGGTGTGCGGTGCCCCCTGCTGTTCACTGCCTGTAACTGGGCAGCTTGTGGAGTGACCTGAGCAGACTGGACAGCTGGACTGCAAAACTCAAACAGCAAAGGAGGAGAAGCGGCAGCCCATTCTCTATCCACGTCTACTGCTATTGGAGCGATTTGGGCTTCTCGGCTGTCAAAAGACTGAGGCGGGCGGCTTACCTGCCTGTCTGACCCGCTGTCTGTCTGTCTGTCAGACTGAGCTTCACCTGGACTCCCATGATGTTCTGCAGCGCTGTGTGCCACTCTTAGGGTCTTCCGCAGCTTCTGCCCCGCCTTTTTGAGCTCTGTATGGCTCCTGGGCGGTGCTTCACTTGCCCCACCCACTTTTAATCTCCACCCACGCCAGCTCTTCTGGAGGCTCAGCAGGTGGCACTTTCACTGTTCACAAGTGGCATCTTTTGTCTCACCTGGGCACACACCTCCCTTAACTTTCTGGGTTAGTTTTCACTTTTTAAAATTTCACCTGTGGTCTTGGCTCGTGACTGGGTTTTAAAAATGTATTGTGGTGGTCTTGTGGGCCCCTGTGTTCACCCCTGAGCCGTTGACTACCTGTCTTCACATCTGTCACATTTGTCTTGTCTAGGTGTCCACTGAATCGGGATGTGGCACACTTGAATGTCATGTGGGAGTCCAGTGTGTCCCCCGTGCTTTCAAGGACGTCCCCTTGTTGTTGTCTTGTGACAGTATGGCAAGGCGCTACATCAAAGGGGGGGGTCACTTTGCCTCCGGTTGTGTCCTCGTTGGTGTTAAATTGCTGTGAAGAGTATGAGAGAGCAGAGAGAATTCCATGACACTCGATCCCCTCCGTTTGTATTTGTGAACGAAGCCAAAGTGTTTGTTACCTGCCGTCTGCTTCTGCTTTTAATTGTGACAATAAACTTGAACTGAATGACTCGGTGGCTTTGTGTCCCGTGCCATGATGTCCACCTTCAAGGGGCGCCGCCTTGAGTTTTTAATGTCGAGCTTTACCTGGAGTGGCCAGCAGAGGGCACCACAGTTTAAGGCTGTTATTTGTGGGGTGGGATGGGGGGTCCTGCTCGTAACCCGTGTGTGCAAAAGTCTGGGCACCCTGAGGAAATGACACATTTTGAGGTGAATCGTATGAAATTCAAAGGTATTTAGGACTTGTGCCCCTGTGTTAGTACTTAGTGAGCCCCCCACCTGGCAGGTACCACACTCTGCATACGCTCTTCACAGCCAGCACGTTTCTAGAGATGCGAGTCTCTGTTCCTCACAGACGGTGGCCATCTTGTGTGCACAGCATGTTTCAGCTCTCACGTCTTGAGGGGGCTCATGGTGGGTTTGGCTGTTGGCTTTGGGTCTTGTGTCCTCTTGGTTTCTTTTTCTGCCCGAGTCTCTTGGTGGACTCCATGACATCTCCATGCAGACTTCTCATATTGAGCGGAGTTCCTTCTTCTCTCTCTAGCTGTAAAGTTCCCTGTGCCACTGCCTGCCACACAACCTCAAAGCCCACAGGATCTCCCACATGTTTGATAGTCGCCCCCCAAGACTTACCTTTGGGGTTTGGTCCTTGTCCTGATCTTTGGTGCCCGGCTCTGGGTAGCCCTGTCTGCTCCTACAATGCCCTGCTCATCCTTGGATGTTCTGATACCCTTGATGTACTCCAAGCCCCCTGCCTCTCTGGACCCCCCACCAGGCTGTAGGAGTTTTGCTCTTCTCTTCCCTATAAGTTGTAGTTTCTCGCTGGTCTGCTTGCCCAATGAGCTCCATTTTAGCTTTAGTTTCTCCAGGTGGGTTTGGCCAAACGTCAGTGGTGTTTTTATATCTGTGTGGTCCTCCATCTGTAAAGACCCCCGTCAGGGTTGAGCCCCTCGCTGGGTCACTCAGGTCCACGTTAAGGTCTTTGATGTTTCCTTCAAAGTCCCAGCATGTCCAATGAGGCTCTTGATGTCTCCAGGAGCAGCAGACTTGTGTCACCGTCATGATCTCCATTGTGGGGTGGTGTGGGCTCTGTGCCCACTGTTGTTGATCTGTGTTTTTGGTGGTCTCAGGTGGCACTTTTCTCTTTAGCAGGAAATGATGGTGGTCTTTATGGGACATTAACAACCTCAATTGGTTAATTCTGGCCATGTGACTGTATGGGCGGGTCAGTTGAACTTCCCGGACAGTCGTGCTCTTCTCCTCAGACACGTTTGATTGGTTCTAAAGGCTGCCCATCTGTGCCCTGGCATCTGTTCAGTTCTTACTGTATGATGCCGTGCTGTGTCACTGGCCACCTTTGCTCAGAAGATATTGGATGTGATACGCCTAAACTGCCAGGGTGCCCATGGTGCCCACTGTATACATTTGTTTTAAACTGTCCATCACTGTGGGCAATAATGCAGATGTGGTGGAGAGCCAGTTGTGCACTGGGCAGGACTGTGTGGTGACTTCAGAGCTCTGTCTGGTGGCACAGGGTGGGCGGTGCTGGCTCCGTGTGCCAGGTACTCAGCTGTTGCTGGTGGTCGAATTCCTCTCATACTTCATGTGCTTCTTGTTGTGGGCACTCCTGGCACTGGGCAGCACATTCTGTAGGACTCAGAGATTCCGGAACAGCCCTCCGGCTCCCTGTGACTGAAGCCAAGTGTGTCTGCCCGCCGGTCTATCCTGACATTCTCCCTGTCCTGAGTGGCATTTGGGAGTTGAGTGTCAGGTGAACTCCAAGAAGGACATCATCACAACTTGACCCCCATATGGCAGTTGGGGGGGTGGAGATGAGCACCCCCTGCCTGCAGGGTCCTCCCTGCACCCCATTTTCAGAGTCTACCTAACCCAGCATTTACTGTGAACCCGGGCCAGGCCCTCACAGGAGGCACTTGTCCACATACCCAGGCACCCAGAGAGAACATGCAGCGGGCACACAGGCTGGCTGAGCCACCATCCCACCCAATAGGGGGGTGCAGAGGGGGCATTTGGTAACCAGCCCTAGCCCTGCAGGGGGCTCCTCAGGCTTCTTCTCCGTTTGTGTTGTTCATTTCCCTCCCTTATCCCACCTCAGAGTGGCATGCCTGTCTGGACTGGGCAGAGCCAAATGCCAGCTTGAATATCTAAAAGATAATCAGAATGATTCATTCTGATGATGAAATGCAGAGACCCCCAGGTGGGCATGGAGTTGAGAACATGGCATTGCAACCCCCTGTTGGCAGCCTGGTCACATGCCCATAACCACTGCCCCACACACAAGTCTTTGAGTTGATTTCTTTATTTCTTCAAGCTGGGCTACAACAACATGAGTACATCTTAAAACATTTACAGTACTAGCAGTAACAGGGCTTTGAAATTCAAAATGAAATGTGAGTGGCAGCGGTGGCACCTGGCCCATTGGCTGTCCAAGGCATCTGACAAGGTGGGCCGCCATTCATCCCCCTGAGACCTCAACATGTGGTCCCCGTGTTTGTTGTGTGATGGCAGGATGCCCATCCATATTTGGGATTTCTGTAGGTTGTGGCCAAATAGGTAGAAACACCTTGGCAAGTAAGGGGTGCCAAGTCTACGAGACCACCATCTTCGTATGCGCGGGGGTGTGTAAGGACAGGCAGGCCAGACCTTCTTGGCAGTTTAGTTGGCATATTACAGAGCCTGCCTGGCAGAAGCTTCAGCAGCACTGATGGATCCCTTTACATGGAGAAGAACCAAAGTTGGCAGCAGCAGCGGGTGGCACACTCATGGTGGTCTGCGGTACTGGGCCTTAGAGTCAAGTCTTGGATTTGAGGGACCATTAGGAGATGTCATGTACTTGGCATACCTCCTTGATTGCCTCACGTGTTTTTGCTGTGGCACGGTCCTCCTAGGTAGGCATCAAGGTGGTCATCAGTGTGTCCTCATTCAGAGTGGAGGTGCTGGCTTTCTTAGCCCCTGTAAGGGGCATCACTCACTCACCCAGTAGTGTGATGGGCATGACAAGGAAGCCACAATGTTGGCACGTTACTACAGGGGTCCTCACTAGGAGGAGTGGAATGAAGTGAAGTGAAGGTGGTCCCCGTGTTGTCAGCAGTCACCCTCCTTGCATGTTCCGATCCTGCAAAATGTCCAGAGTGGGTTGGCATCGAGGTGGTTGTTGGCCTCAAAGCAGCTGATGATGCCCTGCTGCTGTGTTTAAGCCACTAGGGGGCAGCAATTGCATTGGGCACCATTTAGAGCTTGGGGGCCGAGATGTTTCAGATGTTCTGTGAGTGGTCAGCTGGACCAGTGTGCCCACGTAGACCTGGCAAGAGGGGTGTAGGCAGGATGTGGTCTCAGTGCTTGTGCCCACTCTCTCTTTGGGGAGTTTATTGATGGGGGGACCTGATTTGTGGGCATTGGCAGCTTGGTGCAGGTCTTTAGTGGGAGGATGACTACTGTTTGGGCAAGCAGATGACATTTGGGGTCTCTCCTTATACTTTCAATGGGACTCGCGCCATTAGGCTTCAAACCGCTTCTTCAGCTCTGAGACTTTCTTCAGGGTGGGCATGGACTCCTCAGCTGGGCTGCCATCCTGCTGATCTGAGAGCTCCGCTGCTAACCTGATGGTCTGTGACTTCACTTTGTGGGGAGGATCAGCAATGGGGGCCTTGTGGACCTTCTCCTGGGGGGTCTCCACACCACGTTTAATACCATAGAAGCGCGCCAGAGCTGGTCTGTACGTGTCGAACTTCACCTCGGTGGCCTTAGACTGGAACAACGCCACCGTCGACAGGACTCTCGGGGTCCGCAGGTTGGGGTCTCCCACAGGTGGTCTTTCCTCACCGCTGAGGTGTGATGCCAGCTGGGGGGGCTCCTCTTGCTCGGGAGTTATCTTTGGGCAGGGTGCTGCCACCTCTTGGGGAGGCTGATCGCTGCCACCTTCGCCACTCGGCCTCCTCGCATGTCCGGTTGACTCCGGTTCTGCCTGATCCAATCGTGGCGGCTCCTCTGCGTCTTCCTCCACCGTCTGCTGCCCGATCTCCCAAGGTATCCCACTTGTGGAGGAGGCTGAGGGGGATTTCTCCACACAGGTGTTTCCTTCTGCGCTTTTCCGGGTGTTCTCATCCTCGGACACCCCCCGGTCCCACATTCCACTGTTGCGCTTTGAGAGTTTGTCGCCAGCGTCTGACGAGGCTCCGGGCACAGCGGGCACCACCAGCATGTTGGGCGACGGGGGCTCCTTTTCGCTTTTGGCTGGTGGTGGCTCCGAGGATGCGATCTCCTCAGTAGAAGAGGCTTCCAGGGACATCTCGTCCTCCTCCTCGAGCCCCCAGTCCATATCCGTGGTGATGCGCCAGAATGGGGAGGTTAGGCTCTCCTCGCTGGGGGTGATGGATCTCACCTGGAAGTGAAAACACAAAGACGTTCAGATGGGCATCTGGCCACACGGCAGGAGGTTGAATGGCGGCTCGCTTACCCGGCTCACGTAGTCTGTGCTGTCTGAGAAGACATCCAGGCTGCGCGTCCCGTACAGTAGCCCCCTCTCCTGGCTGCTCTGTGTGTTTAGCGTTTCAAAAATCTCCCCCAGCAGGTCCATGTCCCCCGACTTGGAAAAGAGGAAGCCATCGATCTCCTCCAGTGGCTCGCTTTGGGCGTCCAGCATCATCTGCTCTCTGTCGTCGTGGCACCTGAGGATGAATGAGACCCCGTGACTCGGGGGGCACCTGGAGGGAAGCAGCACTCCACCCCACAGGACCCTTTATCTGTTAGCGTCCTGGTCTGCCGAGATAGGAGGTCTACGGGGACAAGTGACTCCGGAAACGAGGATGTCTGGGGAGAAATTTATTAAGGGGGGCCCTGGTGCCCCCTTCAGGACTGATTCCCAATTTGCCCACGCAAGTGCTTCCACTGGTTGGACCTTCAAACACACCTGAGTGGGAATCAAGCAGTAGAGAAGATGATTGGATGTTATGGGGGGGTCTGCACAGCATGCGTGACTGGAGGACATAAGTGGTGGTCTGGCGCCCCCCGGTGGACTCCACCATACTGTAAATCAGTGTTTGTTCGGCTCTGGAAGACACGAGTGTAGAAGATGGATGGATGTTACGGGGTAGGGGGCACAGCCTTCACCAACAGAAAGGACAGTGGCACCCCCCCCAGTGGACTTTCCATCAGTGATTAGTCAGGTAGGCTGCACCTCCTGAAGCATTAAAAGTAATTAATGAATACAGAAGACGAGTGCCCACCACACCACTGGAAAGTTAAGCCTGGCGTAAGGGATGTGCTGGCGCCCCCTATAGGACGGTTTTCTACTTTACATCCCCTCTACCCCCCAGCAGATATCAATGTGATTGGGGGAGCACTGCTGGACCGGTGCCCCCCGGTGGACTCCGTCCCACTTTACACCACAGATTGCTCAGGTCGACTCCACCCAGGAGTAAAGAAGATGGCCGGCTGAGCCCTGGACTTGTAAAGCACAAGCGGCGCCCCCTGCAGGACTCCTTCCTACTTCTCCAGCAACCGTAAGCCCTTAAATGGCTGACTGGGGTTTCATTCGAGGAGTGCTGCGTATAAACCAGGTGGTGGTGCCCCCTGCGGGACTGGTTTGCATTTTACATTGGTGGTCTCCCAGCCCCACCCTCCCAATGCCCTTAACTAGGAACACTTGAGTATAGAAGATGTGCAGAGGAGTGGGACCTGCGCCACTAGACAGTATTAGTAGGGTGCCAGTGCTGTGCTGGCGCCCCCTGCAGGATTTACATTGGTGACTGGCCGGATCACCTCTGCCGTGCCGTAATGCAGGCCGGGAAGAAACAAATTTAGAAGATGGATGAACGTAAGGAGAGGACGTCAGGCCACACCATCAGGAAGTGTATAAATGTCAGAATGGCGCCCCCTGTAGGACCCCTTTGTAAATGACATTACTGACTGCCTAGATTGGCTCTGCCCCCCAGCGGCCTGAACCAGGAATAAATGAGCATTGAAGGAGGAGCAAAGGCTGCACCACTAGCAAGGAGAGCAGAAGTCGGGTACTGGTGCCCCCTGCAGGACTGGCTCATACCGCCCCATCACTGCAGCAATGCCAGGCTGGCAGTGCTATGAGTTTACTGGACAGCGTGTCCAGCACCCTCGCTTCCTCCCTGTTCATGGTCCCAGGAGTGACCTCTCACCTGTCATCACTGTCCAAGTCCAGTCCGCACATGTCGGGCTCCTGTACTGTAGTGCCCTCCTCCAGAGGACTGGTATAGCGTCTGGTGGGACGTCGAGGTCGAGACTGAAACAAGGAGGAGACAAAATCAGGCTGGCTGTATCACATGTGTTCCCCCCAAATATGACAGAGTGACACCAGCAGCAGTGAACGTCAAAGTGAAAGGCACTATATAAAATGACAAGCATCAGTCCTCACCACTGAGCCAAAGCGTGAGCCTGAGCACGGCGCCTCACCTTCCAGTGATCACCACACAGAAAAAGAAAACGAAGTGCATGAGAGTGGGGTTCACTGTGGAAAGGCGCTATATAATCAGACAAACACAAATGATTGGCAATAGCGCCGCGCTCATGCCGGAGTTCGGCCAAAGAGTAAACGCAATGTCGCCCTCTAGTGGCTAAACCGCTGTGACGCACAAAGCCACAGGTTTAACGCCACCGAGCGATCCCGAGCGGCTCATTCAACGGAACACACGTAAAGCGCCCTGGGGTGGCTCTCAGAGAGTCGTTCACTCTGTCAGTAACATGGAAGCGATCGTTCTCTGCTTCTGCTGTGCCTCGGGACAGTTTTCACCGCAGAAAGGCGCTATTTAAAGTTACAAGTATCAGTCCTCGCTACTGAGCCCATGCGTGACCCTTGTGGAGAAACTTCACCTTCCCGCCAGCAATCACAGTGCAGAAAAACATACAGACGAGTGCAAGACAGCTGTGTTCGCTGTGGAAAGGCGCTATATAGAGTTAAATGTGTGTTTGCATGAGGCAGGTCACGGCGGCACACCCAACACCCGTTACCGTTTGTTAAAAAAAATGAAATTAAGATTTCAAAGAGCAGCGCCCAAAATTACATACTTTAAACTCCGGCCAATGTCGCCCTCTTGTGGCTGCGCGGTGTAAGGCACGGATATGCAGTTTCGTCTGCTGCGCTCATCCGCCGTGGGAACCCCGACAAACTCGTTTAACCCTTCAGCGCTCCATTTATGTAATACATTTAGAGCACCTTGTGATGACTTCGGTATGGAGGGCGCTATATGAAATCAGAAGCTGCAACTCTTAGCATTGGCTCTCCGAGAATCATTTACTCCGTTTTAACGTTCCTCCCCCATACTATGCGTCTCTTTAATTCCATCCGGGGGGGGGGGGGGGGGTAAACGGTAACATTTAACATTATACATAGTTATTGTCTGTTTTTCACCTGCATTATTATCATTCTTTAATTTAATATTATTTATTGTATCAGTATGCTGCTGCTGAAGAATGTGAATTTCCCATTGGGATTAATAAAATATCTATCTATCTAATAATAATAATAATTCATTACATTTATATAGCGCTTTTCTCAGTACTCAAAGCGCTATCCACACAGGGAGGAACCAGGAAGCGAACCCACAATCTTCCACAGTCTCCTTACTGCAAAGCAGCAGCACTACCACTGCGCCTCCACATGAAAATAACTGCACCTTTTCACTGAAATGCTTTGAAATTGTCTTCACTGTAGAAAGGCGCTATATAAATTTTCAAGCATCATTTACCACCAGCCCTTGTTTGACACTTCACCTTTAAGTAATCCAAGAAAAACAGAAAGAACGTGCTTGCTATGTAAAGGCGCTATATAAAATAAAATGCGAGTTTACGTCGGCCAGATAACAGGTAGTCTCTCAACGCCACCTAGTGTTTGCAGTAAAAAGGTCAACAGAGAAAAAAATAAAAATGAAATAAAATAATAAAATAAAATAGCGCCGCGTCCGTTCATTACAGCGAGTACCGAATTTCGGACAAGACCAAAATGCAATGTCGCCCTCTTGTGGCCAAGCGGTGCGACGCACAGATTTGCTCTTTTCAGTTCCTGCGCTGATTTCGCCCTGCGACCCCCGACTCACTCATTTAACCCTTCAGTGATCCACTTGTCTAACACTGTGCATGTAGAGCATGTTGGGAGGGCAGACCCCAACACTGCCTTCTCTCCCAGTGTAGTAACATGCCTTGGACTTTTTTTTTATCGTGGAAGGCACTATATAAATTTTAAAAAATCGACCCTCACTCCTAATAACCTGAACACGTCACTTCATCAGCCATAAATGTATAAATATTCAAGTAGGGAAGTAGGCTTGTAACAGCTCCTTTCTGAAAGGCGCTATATGAAATTGCCAGCGCCAGTCCTCGCTGTTTAGGGAATTGTGTGACATTATTGGTTTGCAAAGAGCTTTGAGATGAAAGGCGCTATATAACATTATAGATCTCAGATTTTATCACTTCACCCACCCATGTGATCCTTCACAAGTCACACTTTATAAATACAGAAACGACCGAAGCATATATTTAAAGCATGTGGCCACTGTGAAAGGCGCTATATAACATGGCAGACACATTAGAGACTCTCTGTGTGGCTATCAATGCATTGCTTTACCCCCCCCCCCCCCCCCCAGTGCTCCCACTGTTCAAACACAGAAACTGGTCAACTATGTTTGTTGAACACTTTGGGTGGTTCATACTTTGGAAAGGCGCTATATACAGTCAGTCGCCAGCTCTTGTGACTGATGTCACTCTTTAAAAGTGTAAATGAAAGTGGGCACAGAGGGTAAGGCGCAGATCAGCTGTGGGCACAGTGTCACCTGTCCGAAGTGCTGTGTGATGGGCAGGCGGCTCTGCAGACAATCCGACTGGACCCTCCTCTGGAGCTGCGGGGCAAGCTGCTGGTCAAGGCGCAGAGATCCTCCACGGTGCAGGTGGCGCTCTTCATCCTGTTCTTGAGAAAAAATAAAAGAGCGTCAGCTGAATGGTCCACTGTTGGCATTCAAGTCCTAACACTGGCGTCCAGGTTGGTGAGGGCACATCAAGGGTTTGGAGTTGGGCAGCACTTCTGAGCCTGTGTCCCATTACAGCTCTGACACAAACCAGAACACAGCCTGACTGGGGTACAGGAATCACTGATGAGACCTAGAGCTGCTTAACCCCCTGACCCCCCCCCAGGGTACCCACCACCCTAAAAGAGGCCGAGTGCCCCCAGCTGGCCCACTTCACCTTGTTCCTCAGGCGGCTCTTCATCTCTTTCAATCCCAGCTTGGCATGTCCTTTGGCCTGAGAAAAATTAGAGGGCAAGGTGATTAGAAGATTGGAGGAGTGCCCACTAAACCCTAATGACAGCCTGGGTGACAAAGGCATGATGACAAAGGCCAGGCAGTGCCAACAGTGCTCTGCCAGGAAGAGAAAGGCTTAGACTTTGACACCAAGAGGGTGGACTTGCCTGCCCATGGATCCTATTGACCTGCCACCAGCTTGCCTCCATAAAAAACAGCCCAACACTGACACTGCCATCCTTTGGAGTTGGCAGCCTGGCTGGCATTGAGACTCAGCTGGACACACTGAAGCTTCAGGAAAAGACACGGCTTTGAAGTGCGTCCTGCAGAGTGCCACCTGTGGAGTGGGCAGCAGCAGCCACAGGGCACAAACCCCATGGAAGTGGTGAGAAAGGCATAAACTCCTCCTGACTGAGACATTATGGGCAACAAAATGGGTTGACCAAACCCACCAAGAGCCCACCATTATCTCAGGGGCACTCGACTTACATATTTATAAATATTCTTCACCGTCGGGTTGGCTCTGGACTTCACTGTATGGATCAGCACCCCGCTGCCCTTCTGTGGAGAGAAAGAAGACACTGAGAACAATGGCACAGCGTGCACCAGTAGAGACTGGCATCAGAGATACCAAGTGAGAACTGAACATGGAAATGGTGGCACCACCTAGGGGTGGGATTAGATAGTGCAAGTGTGGATGGAGTGGTGAACTGGGTAAGTTAGGGGGGCACAGCGGTGCAAACTGATCAATCCAAATGGAAGAAGGAGTGGGTGGGTGGGATGGCACAGAGGCAGGGATAGATAGCGAGATATGAAAGGTGCTATATAACAGAAACACGTGAAAGGTGCTGTACCAAAATATTAAAGGCACCACACAAGAGAAAAATATAGATAGAAACACACTATGAAATAAAATGATATGAAAGGCGCTATATAAGACAGATAGATAAGGAAGGCACTATATAAAAATATGAAAGGTGCTATGAAATATAAGGAATTTATAGCTAGAAACATCAATGTGTAATGGACAGGAAAGGCGCTATATAAGACAGACAGACAGAGTGTTGCATTCAGTGAGCAGGAATGGACAGGTGGACTGAGAGGTGCACGGGTGGGCTTAAAGGCAAATGAATTAAGTGATGCCAGGCTGCTAACAGAAGGATCACAGGTTGGCACAATGGAGTGCCCATTGGCCTTTTACCCGGCTGGCCAAGCACATTCTTGACATTCTCGCTACTGTGGGATCAGCTGGCTTGTCCTGACACGGTCGGCTGTTTGAAGTTTGTCACCGGCCAGCCGGCTGTCATGAGACTTGTGACAATTCTGCATATGGAGGCCTCGGCTCGCCATCTTACCTTGAGATTCTCCACAAAATGCTGGCACGACTTGTTTCCACCTGCATGGGCACACAGAGAGTGGCTCCGTTACTGTTACTGCTTGTTCCTCTCAAGGCGCCCCGCTTGATGCCCTCTTTGACGCCTTTAACCCGATGACCCTCACCTGTCTGAAGGCTGCAGCGCGTGATCTCCTCCTCGAAGATGTCACTGAAGCCTTGCCCTGCATTGAGCTTCTCGAGACGATTATCGATGAACTGAAGGAGGCGACAGAGAGAAGGAGCAGTGAGAACAGACACGAGTGCCACTCCAGGGACATCAGGACGTCACCACCCTGAGCTACCTGCTTGAAGAGCTGCAGGTGGACGGCATCCTGCAGGAAGGCCCTCATGCTGTCAGAGCCGTGGTTCAGAAAGGCCTCTTCGTTGAAGGCTATTTGTCCATCCTGAGGAGAAAAAGAGACGTCCGCTTACTGGCACCTTCCAGATGTGGCACCCTAGAGCCCCACAGGTCACCCCTTGACCTCCATCACAGGATTAATGACCACCACACAGAGGACACTATGGACTCACCGCCTCAGCGATCAGCGCTTCCCGGTAACTCCCAAACAGCAGGGCCTGTGCCCGCAGAAATGCCCGTGCTACCCCGTCTCCAGTGGAAGAAGACTGCTTCTTGAGCTTCATCTTTAACTGGGACATCTGAGGAGAGCAGAGGGCACTCAGTGTTACTGCTTTAACTTTTAATGCCAGTGTGGCACCATGTAAGTGGGTTACCCTGTCAATCTGCCATGAGCCCCCAAGCAGACCATCTATGCCACATCCTTGTGCCCTCATGTATGCACCTGCTCACCCAAGCACAAGCATCCTAAGCTTCCAAGTGCACCTCATGGTGTCACAGGTGACTGCTTGACCTCACCGGTGGCTCAGGTCACTTCACACCCCCACCCCAAGTAAGCACTCACGATGTCCATGGGCAGTTTGCTCCGGTCCTGGAAAGGCGACTCCAACATATTGGTGTCGATGTTTATGATGACCACATCATCCAGGGCTTTGCTCCGAACTTTCTACAAATCAGGAGAAACGAGGCCTCAGACATCAAGATGAAGCAAATGGCTGGTCAAGAATGGTCATGGAGCTCCAACCCCTCTTACCTCGATGAGACTTGAGTGGACACCAATCAGGTAAGGCATGGGCGCACTGGGGACAAAGGACGAGGCGAGAGGATTAGCTGAGAGGACAACAGGGGTGGGCCGAGGGGTGGAGGCGGTCATCGGCGGGTACTCACCAGCAGTAGTCCAGCAGCTGTGGGGGGATAACTGGTATGTAGATGTGCTGCCAGTACATAGGATAGAGCATGGCAGTGGAGGCGTGGACACAGGCCGTCAGCTGAGGGGGCAATGGACATGGGTCAGACAGATCATCACAGGAGTGCTGCCTCCATCTACAGGTGAAAGTGGGGAAGTGCAGTCTGGGCGAGGGTGCAGCGCAGTACAATGGCACATCTAGAGGGCACTCACCTGAACAACAGAGTGGGTACAAAGGTGGAGGCTGCGGATTACGACTGGCCCACTAAGGGTAAAAAATGGGGGCCCGTCAGTCCTGAGACCCGACCTCTGTGTAGCTACACACTGGCACCGTGCCCTTTGTGTAATGACTGCTTCTCATTATGGCCGGCTGCCCCTGGAACCCAAGACTTTCATTGGACAAGTTGATGAGAACACAAAGGACCACCGTCTGGGGTCTACGCCTCGGTGTGGTCCACTGCTGACTGTCGGAGCTCTTAATGACCATGATAATAAAAAAAAATGGCCAAAATGCCAATGGAGCCTGCGGGTGACCTGAAAGGCCACACGTAACGACTGGAGATGTAGGATCAGCCGGCCGCTTTCAGTACGAAGTGACCAAGCGAGGCAGCAGCGGTGGACTCACAGTGCTCAGCTTGCAGCTGGTCAGGATGATGCGCCGCTCAAACAGCAGGCTAGCATAAAGGTTCAGCATGTTGTCCACGTCCATGGAGACCACCAGTTCAGTCAGGTTACGCTGCAGACAGACACAGGGAGAGACAGTAATGAGTGGGACCCCCAGAGAGACGTCCTCAGATTTTCACCTCGCATTCCCGATACGCTTGGCATGCTGGACAGAGTGCCCACTTACATTCTCCGGGATGGTGGGCAGACTTCCTGCATCTGGGGCGATGAAATAGGGGAGCTGAAATGGAGAGGAAGACAAGTCAGCCCGACGGTGGAGGGAAACAGCGCATGTATAGCGCCTTTCAAAATAATGACCATTCACCAAAGTCTGCTTGTAACCTTGGTGATGATCTCAAAGACTGGCATGACCCAGTCTCCAGTGCAGGTGACACTGTGTCCAGAAAAGGCACCTGCCAGCCACCATGGGCAGTGTCCCTTACTCACAGAGAGCAGCAGATTGAGAGCACAGATGGTTACTGTCACAGTGACTGGCACAGCCCACACAACACATACTCTACTGGTTACCAGCCCAGTGGCATTGCAAGGGTCTCGTTCTATCCAGTACATGTTGGATGGCTCTAGTGTGGCCTGTCCAGATTTACCAGTGTGTGTCCATCGTGAAGGGATTGGTGAGCAGTTAAAACTGACCAGCATTCACTTCATCCTGGAGAACTTCACTGAGAGAAGAAGAAGAAGAAGAAGAAGAAGAAGAACAAGAACAAGAACAAGAACAAGAACAAGAACAAGAACAAGAACAAGAACAAGAAGACTCAATGATTAATGTCCATCAGACAGTGCTGAGCTTCACTGGTTAGTACTGAGCTCATGCAGATCACACCCACAGATTAGTTTTGAGTTAATTATGGTCAGCATTCCGGTCATCCAGGCCAGCTCTGATGGTAATGATATGGTGGTCATCACCCAGCTGGCAGTACTGAGCTTTACTGATTAGTATGGCACATCTGCTGGTCAGTATCCAGTTAACTTTAGATGCTTGTTAGAAAGGACTGCTAGTTGGTATTGGTTCAAGTTGGGCAGTCCTTCTGGTCAGTGTCCAGCTGATTTGACACAGCCCTGTAGTGTTTGTCCAGCACGTGGTATTGCACTTTGCTGGTTGGTATCTGTGGTGTTCGTTAGACATGGGTGCTGGGCATCATCTAGTTAATGGTGGACAGGCTGAGTGTTCCGGTCATCTCCAGTGGACAGCACTCAACTGATACTCAAGGATGGGGTGGTCAGAAGTCAGTTGCTGGTGTTGTCTGCTGGCTTCATAGGCAGCTAAATCTGACCAAGTGAAGTTCACTTGGCACACCATCCCTGCGCCGTTAACAGTGGGCACAGTGCCCGTGCTCCTTCAGTCTGTTAGCTGGCATTAGTATTTAGGGGTGAGACATGCATTTGCCAGGTGTGAGATGTTTGGACGTGAGGACCGGAGGGCTTAGTGAAACGGTATAGCTGTGCCATTGGCAAAGGTGACAAAGAAGACCACTTGGCCAGGAGCACAGCCATTAGAACAGTAATATTTTGAATGTTGGGTGCCCCTGGAAGTCATCATAGGCCGGTGACTCTGCACGGGGGTGAGGCTTCCCTTTGGTAAGACATCCAAGCCAAGACCCCTCAGTATCGATTAGTGAAGCCGCACTCCACACGTGTGGGGTCCTCACAAAGAGCACAATCACCCTTAATGACACAGAGGGGGCGGCCGCACCGAAGACGCCGGTGGACTGTATGTTTGACCCCCCCCCCCTCCAAAGTCCTGGTACAATGACCTCACCATCTCTTGCTTGCTTGCCAGCCACTCCACTCCATGCAGGATTACTGGGGTTAGTGTGGTTAGGTGTAAACACTCCAAACGAGGGAGCAGGGGTCCCATCACTCACCCATGGCCCGTCCCCAGACAGGCCCTTCAGAGGTCGGTGGTGCTGCTGGCGCAGTTGGGCCCCAGTGGCTATCTGCATCTGCTGGTCCTTGTTGTGAAAACAGAAGGTTACTGGACTCTCATCTGGGAAGACCGGAGGGCTCAGCTGTTAAAGGTGCTGGAACGGCCCCCGTAGGGACTTGTGGGTGCAGCCCCTAAATGCAACCCCATGACTAAATGTGCTGTCTTCTTTACCTGTCTTATAGAGCACCTTTCATGATGAACACCAGTCAACACAATGGCCAGCAGAGGGAGCCGCATTGCACAGAGTGGGATTTGAACCCTGAGCCGCCTGGCAGCGACCCCCGCCGACCTCAGCTGCACTAACCGACTGCTTCTTCTCATTTGAGGTTCTCATTTGTTTTCAACGGTATAATGTATGAACCTGACATTCCTATCATCAACAACGACATGTAGCGCCTTTCACTGTCACACAACTAGGCCATACTTACAAACTGCAGGATGATGGGGTTGCCCTCCTGTGGGACCGAGTGGTCATACAACACCGAAAGCAGCTGCAGCGTCTCATTTTTCTGTGGAGAAAGCAAGCGTGAAAAAGGGAGACGTGTTAATCGTCACCTGGGCAGGTGGGGTGTGCCACATCTTTCTCAGCGATGGTCGTAAAAAGCTGGTGCAAAACATGGGGGTCCTTTGGCTCCTTAATCAACCCTGTGGTTCTCCAGAAAGCCTGTAAATGAAAATGGGGACCGGGGGGGGTCTCTGAAAATAAAATTGAAAAATGTGCGATGGTGTTATAAATTGCCTTTGTGAGGAAACATTGGAGAAGCATCCAGTTAGCCTTCAGGGGGTAGATGGGGGGGTGGGGGGTCAAGATGGACATGTCACTGAAGAACGAGAAGAAAGAAGGGAGCATCTTAAGATCAGGAGGGCTCCTGAAAGTGGGGGGGGGGGGGGGGGCTTACATAGCACACAAGAAAATCAGAGGCTGCGTGTGGCGTCACCTCGGTCATATTGAAGTGTGTGATGGTGACTAGCAGGGCAGTAAGACCGACAGCGGGTCCCCAGAGTGTGTTTGTCACTTTGCTGTTCCCAGTGAACGATAGAAAGGAGAAAGTGAAGTCATCAGTCTTGTTTGGCTCTAATGGTATGGAGGTGCTGTATGGTATGGATTGTTACTGGGATGAATACAAACGTGATGAAGGCGTGTCGGTGACATCGAGAAGATTTCCAGTCCCAGTAGTCAGAGGGAGTGCCCAGGGGACAGACAGTCGGCGCTCAATTCGATTCGCTTTACTGAGACGAGTCCATCAAACTACCCACTTAAGTGACTCACTTCTTCTGACTCATTCGATTCCTCAGGGGGATTCAAGGTCGTCAAATAATGGAAGTCGGGTTTGGGTCCACTGCAAATATATAATGTAATAATTAGATATTTAACATGCTGATAACTCATATGACGTTGTCTTGTTTCAGGACACAGAGAATGAGAGCACAGTTAAAATACAGGATGAAAATTTGATGATATGTTAGAGAATCATAAGTATAATGATTCAGTTCATGAATTGAATGAGTGAGAATTGTGAGACTTGTTCTCAGGTAATTAATAAGTTCAGGAATAAAATGAACGAGAATCGTGAGACTTGTTCTCGGGTAATGATTCAGTTGGTGGATGAAAATGAATGAGATTTCTACAGACTTGGGCTTAGGATAATGATTCAGTTCGAGATCAGATAAATGAGAATCATTTGACTCATTCTCATGTAATGATTCAGTTTGAGAATCTTGAACCCTGTTCTTGGGTAATGATTCAGTTGGAGATCAAATGAATGAAAATCAATTAACTCTTCCTCAGTTAAGGATTTGGTTTTGCAAAACAAATGAGCGAGAATTGTGTATTCTCTTTACTCTTTCACGTGTATTCAGTTCAAATTTGTAGAACTCAGTGAATTGAATGCACTGGGATTGTAAGACTTGTTCTTGGGTAATGGTATGGTTGGCGAATCAAGTGAATGAGAATCGTGAGACTTGTCATAAGGATTCACTTTGAGAATTGAATGAATGAGAATTGTGAGACTAGGTCTTAGAATTTTGATTCAGTTTGAGTTCAAATGAATGAAAATCATTGAACTCGTTCTCAGGTAATAACTGAATGACAATCTTGCACCTTTTTTGTGAGTATTCAGTTTGAATTTGAAAGAAACCGTGAATGGAGTGAATGAGGGTTGTAAGACTTGTTCTTGGGTAATGATCTGGCTAGCAAATGAAATGATCGAGAATCGTTTGAGTCCTTCTCAGGACAATATTTCACCTTAAGAATTAAATGAATGAGAATCGTTTGACTCGTTCTCGGGTAATAATTCAATGTGTAAATCAAATGATCGAGGATTGGGCACCTCTTTTGTGGGTTCCAGTTCAAATTTAGTCCCTCCAGCATGTCCTGGGTCTTCCCCGGGGCCTCCTCCCGGTTGGACATGCCCGGAATACCTCACCAGGGAGGCGTCCAGGTGTGTCCTTGTGAAAGGACACAATGTATAAAAATGCAACATTCATGTTGGTGTACACGAGGTCTAAGGCTACGATTTGGTGTAAAAACACAGACAGCTGCCTCCATTTTCACCTTTCCTTCACACTACCTCCCTGAAAATGAAGACTTTGGAAAACGCTCTCCAGCGGCGTGTAGTTCTGAAAACGTCAGCTTGGTGTTACATTGTGGAAGGATGAAAAAGTTGAATGTGGAAAACATGGAATGCAGTGCTAATCGCACGCTGATTTCTTCAAGCTTATTACATAGCCCTTCCCTGATTGGATCCTGCTTGATACAATGGCTCATTCCCTGATTGGTCATCATTCACAGAAGAAAAACCGTATTCCAACATGGCAGACACAGAGGAGTTGCTTTCCATGGCGTTTGTTGTGCTGCGTACCTGAACGCATCTAAATTGCATTATGTACAGGTTGAATGCTGCATTCGAGTGCAATAGCAAATCATTGACCAGTTCATGTTGTCACCGGCGTCACAATCCCCTCAATGAGGACACGTCCTTTAAGTGTCTGTCGATCTGTGCATGTCCTAAGTAGACAAACATCGGTGTCATGGGTATTTTCGGCCATTTTAGCGTGACAGAGAGATCATTTTCATTTAAAAACACCAGTTCAGTGTGGACGTAGCCTTAGTGTGCGTGTGGCTGTTCTGCATGGCGATGGTCAAAAGTACCAGGTGGTCTGCAGATGGCGCGTTTGTGTGATTTGAGTCGTCTACACATCCTCAGTAATGGCGTCCTGCAGAGTTAACTGACTGCGTATTCCACAGTATCAGAATAGCGTTCAGTGCTCTGGGGCATTAATTAGGACCACCGATCACTCCAAGGTATCTCACACCCTGACTGGTCTCCTCCCTGCACCCCACAGTCCAGACCCACAGGTCACATTTTGTGGATTTTGTCCTGAGGTGAGAAATGCCAGCCCAAAAAATGGACAAAACACTTGGTGATAAAGAACCAAAGAAAACCAACACGGCAGCCAAAACACAAACAGGGGGCAAAGACAAAAGAGCAAAACGAGCCAAAAGACTGAGCAGAACTGAGAGGTCACAACGCAGAAGACCCTGAGTGGGACTGAAAGTCCTCTTCCTAGCTAAACTCAGGTGTTGGGAAGATTCATCTTGGGTGCTCGGCTTATCCAGTAGCCTGGGTGCAAGACCACCTTAACAGCCTGATGATGTCACATACCATGTGACCTCCGTGTCAAGGGGTTTGGACACAGTACCCACATGGCTGCCATCATGAAACAGGCATCCCAAGATGGTGACAGACAAGAGAGAAAAGAAAAAGGCGCCAAGAAAACAGGACATGAAACAAAATGAAATGATGAAGAATGAAAACAGAATGGTAGTGTGATACATGAAATGTGCAAAGAAACGACAACACAAAACTGAGACGTTACAAGAGCACCCGAGGACTGGCACAGGTGCCAGCAGCAGCTCTCACCTGTCCTTTGGTCAGGTAGTCAGCTAAGGAGTTGAGCAGCTTGTAGAAGACCTCGAACCAGGGCAGGTAACTGAAAGACAGAGAAGGGTGGCATTGGTGTCGCATGCAGTGACCGTCTGATGCCCGTCTTCATCGGTGGGCCCAGTCCAGCAGCTAAGGGAGCAACTTAAGATGGCCAGGAGCGGGCAGCCTGCATTGGGTGAGAGGAAAGTTCTAGGCAAGTCTGCCCCATTGCTGCTGGAAGGGTACGACTACCCCAAAGAGAAATGGAGTATTTGGTAGTGGGCAGCTGTTCAGGTTTGTGGAAAAACCGCTAGCTGGTGGGAAAGTGAGTCATGTGGCCAAACAGACAGCTGGTATGGGGAGTGAAGCCTGCTTGTGAAGGGCTGGGGCAGGTAGCAGAGGTGCCAGGCTGTGGACTTACCTGAGGATGCACAGACAGCTCTTGGAGCCGGTGGTGAGGCGGCAGAACCCAAAGCGCTGGTTCCCTTCTAAATCGGTCAAGACGAAGGTGAAGTTCTGGACCACGTGAGCATCTCGTACCCTGGAAGGCACAAATAGGGGACATCAGGTGGGGACATCTCTTGACTGTTACCCGTACTTGATGGCCCAGCACATTATTAGAGGCCAGGTGACCGGTGTGTCAAAGGTCAAACATTTTTCTAGTGTCTTCCACAAAGTCAGGAGTTTGGCAGCTCTAACGTCACTCATTCTTACCTCTCCACGTCATAAGGAAAGCAGAACTGGGGCAAAATCTGCAGTGACTCCTGGAAACAAGAAAACAGGGAACAACTCGTAAAGAAAAGTGCAGGAGGTGAGAGGAGCGAAGAGAACAAGCTGGCATCGAGTTTCCTACCTCATCATTGAAGTCTTCTGGAAACTGCAGTAGCACCTCAGGATCTGGAGAGGGATGACAAAATGGGGGGGGGGGGGGGCAACAAGAAAAGTGTGTAAATATTGCACTGCAGGGGGCGCTCACTTCCACCAAAGACATGGCCTGGAAAGAAATGAAGGTGACATAATAAAGTAAAGTCCCCCAGCACTGACATCCATTTAAAGTACAAGCCTGGCACACTCATTGGTGCCACCGAGAGGAAGACACACACAGTCCATGATATAGAGCCACACAAAGAAGTATGACCATCTCGGGCTGTGATGTCACTTGGATGAAAGACTCAAAAGTCACATCTGGCTGAGCTGAGCGGAACAATGAGATGTGAAACTGGCTGGCATTCAGAACGAGGCCACGAGGCACAATTTACAAGCAGCATTCAAATCATCGGCGTCAAACACAAGCTGCTATTGTCTGGATGTCCTGCTCTGTTGGCGAGGCGGTCGGAGGGCACCAAAGCATCCATGTGAGGACAGCTGGTCACGTCAAGTGCAGAGGTCAGCGTAAACCTGGAGGAGTGAAAGAAAGCAAAGAGCAGCAAAAAGAAGAGCAGACCGCGTCAGGTGAGCCGCACAGACTCCTGCATTTCCATTTATAGGCAGCAGCAGCCGCTCTGCTGTGGGGACGATGTGACAAAAAAAAAAAAGAAAAAAAAGTTCATTTCCTGTTTCTAGCAGGTCCCTCGCTTTGAGGCTCGGTAAAAATAGCAAAAAAAAAAAAACAAAAGAAATGCAGCTCGTCATCTTACTGGTCAGTAGCTGTCCGGAAAGACTGTGAGGAGGGAGGTCAGCTCAGGCCCAACTGGCTGGTCAACTGTTTAACTAGTAAAATAGAGAAGGTGGGGGACACCTGAGGTGTAACTGGGCAGTGATCTTTCTCGACCAGTAAAACTGGGAATGGCAGATCAGCTCGGGTCTCACTGGGTGATGGCTGGGATTGCCCAGTAAAACTAGAAGGAGGGAGGTCAGCTCAGGCCCATCAAGAAAATGACCTGTTCAGTTCAGTAAAACAGAGACGTTGGAGGTCAGCTCAGGTGTGACTATGCAGTGACCCATCTCGTCCAGTAAAGCTTGAAGACACTAGGTCAAGTCAAGTCTAACTGGTCAGTGGGTTATCTTCTCCAATTAAACTGGGAGGTGAGTTCAGATATAAATAAGCACCGAGTTGTCTCATCCAGCAGGTCTCTCTTAAGTACAATCACCTGCAGGTGGAAAGACTCCTTTGATTGAGCCCTCCAGACATCAGTGGGGACACATGACCAGCTTGTCCCCTTGGTGGTCACAACACAAAGTCAAAGCTGCTTGTTAACCTCCACATCACTGATGGTGCACCTTCATGTATAAATATGTGGCCAAGCAAGATTATGTTAGTCCTGCCACCATCCTTCTTCTTCTTCTTCTTCTTCTTCTTCTTCTTCTTCTTCTTCTTCTTCTTCTTCTTCTTCTTCTTCTTCTTCTTCTTCTTCTTCTTCTTCTTCTCTTTTGTCTTTTTGAGATCTGACAACATGCTCACACACTTCATCCATTATGGCAGCACCAGGACAGATTAACGTTTACACACCCCCTACATCCATAACGGAGACTCCAGACCTTGGACATCACACACCTACTGGACTAAAGTGCTGACCCTCCACATACATCACAGCGTGGCCCCAATGTGTCCTGCTTGTCAGAGCAGCAAACAACAATCAGAGGTTTCAGCTAAATCATGTGGCCAGGGTCCCGAGGCTGTGATGTGTGAACCTGAACCCCGTGGTCATAATGAATTCTGCACTGGCCACTGTTTAACACTCACTCAAGACCCTCCATAAGTGCCCACACTGGATCAGTCACATTTGACACCTGGACTGGGTGATGACAAATGAGTGCCATAGCAGCCTCAGAAAGCACTTAACATGGAAAAAGTGAACAGAGTGACGTGAAGACCACCAGGACAGTCAATGCAACAATTCTTTTGGCTATGTGGACAAAAGCTGATTGGCTACTGATAGCTGGACGCTCAGCACAAGAGCCACTCACCTTTATCTTTAGCGATGGGACTCAAAGCTTCAAAGAACCAATAAAACGTTCTCTCAGGATTCTCTCTGAAAGACAAGAAAGAGAGGCCATCATGAGAACCGTTGGACATGGAGATGAGGATGTGACACTCAGAGCTCCTGTGGTTGAGCGATGGTAGCCCAGGAGAGCTGGAGATCAACTTCACACTCCAGACATTCTTCAGCCAGAAGGTGTCAGTCCTACCCTCTGAGACCACCGTCCACCCTCCAGTACACCTCCTAACACGTCTGCTGGGTCCCTGATAAGCTCCCACAGTAGAGTGACCGCTTACAGCAAGGCTGAAGTGACATGCTCTGTCATTAAAGTGACCAAGACCCCAAAGTAGGACATGTGATTTAATTTGAAAAAAGGTGGGTCCTGTACAGGGCGCTCAGGTTGGACTTCTCCATAACCCAGTAGGTCCCTAAAGAGACGACCCTTAGTCCTCAAAAATGCCTGTCAGTGAGGACCCCGTGGTGTCTGCATGGGGCTGCTTTAGAATTTGTCCATTCTGTGCATGGGAAGACAATTAAGTACAACTATGATAGAGACATAGATAAGGAGAATAAATAAATAAATAAATAAATAAATAACATGCCACTCTTTGGCTCAAGAACATCACACCTGGCCTGCTTCAATCTGATTGGCTGCCTTAGTTTGAACTAGGATATAATAGGATGACAAAAACAGCAAAAGCCCACCTCAGAGGGCACTGACTGTAAAGCTGGACCTGAGAGACCAGCAGGCACAAAACGGGGAGCGAAAAGCCCCCAAGCAAACACTGGACAGTATGGGGGGCAGCACTCAGCAACTGGCACAAGGCCAGTGAATTGTGACTTTGGCCCCCATTGGTGAGCTCCTTCATGTCTGCAGGGTAGGTGCACATCCATCATGCTGGAGACGGTTGGTTTATTCCCTAACTACTGCACTGATCCCCTTGTTGTCCCGGTTTACAGACCCCATAGGTTTTAACACCATGTTGTCCTGAATGAGATTTTCTGCTGAAGAAACGGGAATTTAAGCACACTTAGGGGTACCCCTCACTCCTCAGAATATGGCACCCCACCCATAGGTGGATTTCGGGACAGGCACCAGACCCCCCAAGACACCGAAATGGATAAGCAGGGTTGAAAATGGAGGCATTGATAACATGGAAAAGAACATGGACCAGAATAATAATAGAAAATAGTGAAAGAACTGTTGAAACAGCCTGGCACAGTGGAGGAGGAGCCTGGGGTGGCACTCTTGCCAGGCAGATCCTGCCCTCATTTCTATTTACTGCCTAAGCTTATTCATCAATAATCACCAACGTGGATTGTTGTAGCAAGCGTAGCGAGGCCCAAGTGGAGAGAGCCTGCCATGAAGAGAAGATGCCCGAGGAGTCGCTCGACTATATAGCGCCCTTCCCATCTCCCTCTCTTTTCATCTTCTATATATTGCCTTTCTTATTATCATCTGTCTTGTATATAGTGCCCTCCCTATACTCTCTCTTACTCTCTCTTGCATTATATTGTGAAGATGAAATGGAGAGCCCCCTGTTGAAGGAGGCTGCCCTTGCAGTCAGAAGCCCACCTGCCCTTAGACTGACAGCCATTCTCCTTTAGCTTGGCTGGCTGTCTCCACACTCTGAGGGCAGTGGTCCAAGTTCCTGTCCAGCAGCTCCAAGTGAGGACTAAGTTAACCAGACTTCTGAATATGAATGTTTGCCCCATCCACCCTCCACAACTCCAAGACTCATTGAAGGTCCCAGACACTCTTACACCTTTTTTTTTTTTAAGAGAAACAAAGCTGGGCAGGCAAGCTGGCACAGCTGGTAGAGCTGCTGCCTCCCTTATTAGCTGCATCAGCTGACTGGCTTGGTGTGTCCTAAAGTGGACGTCATGTCGTCCGGGGTTGGCTTCTGTGCTGTGCTAAACGCTGCTGAAGGAAGAACTTCAAATCATTGGGCAGACTAACAGAAGTCCCGCCTGCCCACCTTCTGTATTATTAACAAAAGCCCCCAGGTGTCACCAGGCAGCAGATATTTGCATCTTCGCTTCTTCCTTGACAATGACAGTAACGATGTCTGAGACAGAGGAAGCCGACTTTGACGTCAGATGCTACTAAAGCAGAGCGGAGATGTGGGCTTAGCAGGCAACCCGTTTCCTGTTGTCAGCCGTGGTCTGGTGCTGTGGTGACAATGACAGCACAAACCTCATTTTATATAGTGCCTTTAGACATTTCCAAATTGTCAGTAGGCTATGATTTAGAAATCACAGACCCTAGAAGATTGGGTTTGTGCTCCAGAGGTGTGTGTGGGGTGTGGGGGGGGGGGGGGGGGGGGCACTTAATACAATCAAACAAAAGAGAAAGGCCGCAAGAGCACATTCAAGCTCAGTGTGGAAAGGCACTATATAAAGTACGGCTTGATTCTATCATTAGTCATTTGCTAACATGGGGAGTAGTGCCCGTATCTCACCGGAGAACGCAGAGCCCATCAGGCAAGAGGGGGCACCACTGCACACCTTTTCATCATTTTTCAAGCCATGTTTGACCTCCTGCTGTTCTTCTGGAATTCCATGTGAGACGCCCTGAGGTGTGAGAGCCACCCTAAGATCTTATTAGCCAATCAGTGGACAGCAACCCTTTGATGGACAGCGGGTCTCTCCCAATGCCATGTGGTGGCCAGCCCTTGACGCACACTCTCATGAACGCTTGGGTGACCATCAGGCCATTCCACTCTCTGATGAGCAACAGAACACTCACACTGCCAATGACAATTCAGTGGATGGCCATCAGTAGGCATCTCTTGACACTCAATCTCGTGAGCACTTCCTGAAACTTAACATCAAACTGAGACCACCTGCCCACTCAATAGGACACAAACTGCAGGAGACTCCCGATGCCATTAACCATGTGGTGGCCAGCCCTTGACGGACTTCAGTGACCCAGAGGCCATTCGAGATGTTCTCTGTTCTTTGACAGACAACAGGACACTCACATTGCCAATGACTATTCAGTGGACGGCCATCAGTAGGCATCCCTTGACACTCAATCTCGTGAGCACTTCCTGAAACTTAAAGTCAAACTGAGACCACCTGCCGCCCACCACTATCCATCTTACTTTCTCTTTAAAGTCCAAAGAATGTGCCAGAGCGCCATCTCTTGACCGTGCTGTTTATCTCTGATGGTTGTAATGGTGACCTCAAGACAGGTCACTACTGACCCACTGAAGTGGCACACCACCCTCCATTTTAGACTCCTACCTCCACTTTCTCTTTGCTTTGTGTAGGTTTCTATTCAGAAAGGCACTATATCAACACAACTTGTTATTATTATTAAGGCATTGCTGTCTCCTTCTGTCCCAAAAAGGTGGCCTTTGACCCCAAAGTTGTTTCTGAATGCCTATAGGCGGCCGGGGGGATGCTTTCTGTTCAGATTCAGCGATGGCAGCAATGGCAGGTGCTGCCCGGGTGGAAGGAAGTCGCTGATGTAACCACAGGGCTGCAGGCCCAAAAAGAGATGCTGAGCTCACATAGAAGACGGGCAAAGACAGCGGCGGTGGTGGCACTTACTTGATCCTGGAGCCCATGTTGGCAGCCCGTCCTCACGAGCCCATTGGCGTGGTCGATCGGTCGGTCTGTGTAACTGTCCGTGGCGTGCCGTCAGCGCGGCGGGCTCATCTTTGCTGCCTGTCGCCTCCGGAGCCTGTGGTGGCTGCAGACTTCCTGTGTGCTGCCTTGAACAGTCGAGGCGCGGTGACGATGGCCCATCTCTCTCTCTCTCTCTCTCTCTCTCTCTCTCTCTCTCTCTTTTGCGCCATTCTCCCTGCCGTACTCAACACGCTTTGCCGCTTTGTGTTTTACGCCACAGGGACGCCTCAGCCTTCTCTTTTTTTGAGGCTTATTCAAATGCGCCATTTGCTTCTTCTTTTTGAGCCGTGTGAGCTCACATTTCAGGAGGAGCACTTCCTCTCTGCTTTGCCAGCTGAAGGCCTGCCTTCCATCTTTTCCTATGAAAAGACGCTATATGTGGCAGAGGTGGAGCAACTGACTGAGTGTTGTACAAAGCCACTCGATTATGTGGGCACCCCTAAGACACCTGTGCCATGAGAGCAAACAGGGCAGCAAGCAAGGAGTGCTGCAGTCAGGTCATGGTGCCTGACTGACAGAACCTGAGAGCACAACCTGAACGAGATGAGGAGTCCAATATGGGGTCAACTCAAGAGATGGGGCCAGGACCAGGACTGACATCGCTGCACCAGGCCAAAGCTCCAAGGTCAGCACTAGGCATAAGCACCAGGTCCAAAACAGGCATTAAGGCTGATGTGGCCCATAGCAGTAGACCATGAATGGCACCACTGGTGAGACTGGGCAGATGAGGTGGGACAGAGGTACCAGAAACTGGGCCGAGACCAGAGGGCCTGACCGGCGAGATGGCCCTGTGACAGCAGGACAGAACACGAGGGCTACGAGGACCCGGGCCAAGTGCAGTGTGGAGCTCTGGGCCAGGACCAGTCCAAGTCCAGCATGAGGACAGAGGGTTAATGGGCTGCCTCCTGGCTCAGGTGGCTTTTCTTTTTATGGATTCTTCTCTTTGTCTTCTAAGTTTTATTTTGTGTTTTATTCCTTCTGGTATGTTGTCTCTTCTCAGTGAGTACTGTTTTGTTTTTTCATTACTTTATATTACTACATACAGCACTGTTGGTTTTGTATTCCTAAGGGATGGAGACATTTGACACAGAGGCTTCGGCACTGGTATCGCTTTGATGAAGGACACTGTGTCGACGCTCCATTACCGTAAGACTAATGACATCTGAACCTTCAAATGTCACCAAAGCTCCGGTGGCACTCTGACTGCTTCGAAGCTTTGTGTTCCCCAAAAAAAAGTGTCATGGGCTAGGAGCCCCAAAGCACATCATAAACATCCACTAGAGGGGGATATCACCGGCAAACCCCTGCTACTAATATGGCCAAGCACTGAAACCTTGTAAAATAAAAGATTTATTCTTAAAAAAAAAAGATTACCATTCACAGTGAAGCTCCACGGAGCACAAAGGCAAAGTGGAATTGTGTGAAACAAAAGTCCAACAGCGTCCCAATGCTGAATCTGACAGCAGAAAGTGGAAAAACCAGGGATCTGATAATTCACAAAAATCACAATAAACACGAGTAACACTCACCAACTCCCTAGAGCATTCATGTGAATGGGCAGGAACTGTGCGAGACCCTCTGGATATAAAGGACAGCTGCTGGCGATGACTGACTGGTGGCCCACCCACAAAACACGTGGATCATAACAAGGATGGCTTATACACACAGACGTGACCAAAATAAAGTATGATGCCCATGACCGACATAAATCAAAAATGGACACAACATGAATTTGAACCCGAAAGTCCCATAAAGGGGCTGTGAAACAACGGGCTCTATTTTATAGGGAGGCGATACTCAAGTAAACATGGAGTTCAGAAGTGTGGAGCTTCTTATCTCATGCTATGCCGTTCTTCTGTTCTGTGGCTTCTAACGTGTCATCGATACTCCTGCCTATTGCCTGCCTATTGTGCCCCCTTCAACAAGCTCATTCCTAAACCCCGCCATGATCCTCTTTACCCCTTTATAGTGATTCCCCAAACAGTGATGGAATAAAGTGAATCTGTCAAATTGTTTCACTACAAACGTGATATAGTCCTCACACAATTATCAATCAGTGTAGCGTCTCGCCGATGAGTGCCAACGTGATTCTTGTTGTTTACTATGGCATGATGCAGCCTGGGCAAGAGTCCCAGCACTCTTAGCTGGCATTCCATCATACAGATGAGCCACTTTAGTGCCCACTGCAGATGAGAAGCCTGCCAAAGTCGCAAATGAATTCCGTCCACTGCATCAGCAGCGAGGGGCACTGTGAGGATAGTGGGAGACCTAAACGAGCGAGGGGCCATTGGCACTCTGTAAAGGTGCGCACTGGCATGATGCTCTCATATTCATAATGGCAACAAGTTACTTCTTTCAGAAAACACCTTTAAACATTATTTTATTGTAAATAGTTCTTGTTTGACAACATGTTTATAATACATTTAAAATGAACACACAGAGCGTTCTTAGACTGCCTGATTGAAACTCCACAATCAACAAAGGTTTGTGTGTGTGCTTCTTCTGCAGGCTCCAGCAAGCTCATGGCTGCTATAATTTCTGTCGACCACCAGATGTCGCCGTTTTTGAAGCTTCAAAGCTTTTATTTGGCAGAATCATTAAGAAGCTTCACGGGGCTTTGCTTAGCCATCACTAGGATTTATCAGTTCTGTGGCTCGTCCTTATTATGCTGAGCCTAATGGGTGGGGCTACTTGTCACTACAGCAGTGGCTCCACCCCCAGGTCTATATAAGCCTCAGCACTAAGGCGGAAGGTGCTGACTTGTGCTGAGCTCCCGTTGGGATTACCGACAGCTTTTGCTTTCTTTAGGTTTTCCTGTTTTGATGACTTTTTACTGTTGATTTGTTCTTGATTTTTACATTTTTTTTTTGTTTTCAAAACATCCAGTCTTTTATGATACTCAGTAAGGACGGTGACCTTATTCTAACCCCAGGCCACAGCCAGTTATGTATTCATTTTAAATGTCTGTATGTCCTTGTCATTATTGAGTGTTCTGTTTTTGAGTACTTTCTGTTATGTCTCTCTTATGCTCTGCCCTTTTACTTTGTGGGTGGGGCCTCTGTGATGTCACCGCCGCTGGATCCTCCCTCTGCCTTTATAGTCCGGCCAGAAGAAGGATTCAGCAGTTGAGCATGCAGTTTGTGAAAGAGACTTTCTCTCTCCCAGTATTGTTTTTTTGCTGGACTTACTGGTTTTCTCTTACAGATTTTGGATTTGGACTGGTTGGCTTCAGGATTGCCTTCCAGACAATTCATTTCTTGTATTTGTAAAGATTACAATTTGGAATTGTGTTTCACACTTTTATGTCCGTGGTGTGGTGATTTTGCATGCAGACATTTTGAACTCCCCTTGTTTGGGGCCTGCCTGGTCCGGCAGAAGCCAGCAGGTGTTATTTGGGGCCCGGCTGAGTTTAGGTGAGCTTCTTCTGGGCAGGTCAGTAAAGGTCCTGGCCAGCTTTAGGGGTCTTTCAGAGGTCTTACACACCAGTTTGACATTTTTAGAACCCCAAATCACAACACTGCCTACTTACAAGATCACTTCATCCTTTTCAGAATTCAGATGGATGACTCTCATAAGTCCTGGCACAATGTGCTATGGATCAATAAGCTAGAAGCGAAACTTTGTAGACCCCATTAAGCTTGGAGCAGTGACAATGCTGAAGGTGAAGAAAATGGGAACTGGTGAAGGTACTTCATTGTGTTTTTTTTTGTTTCTTCTGCCCACTTACAGTACATAAAGACAGAAGGTTTGACTGGCGGTAATTCTGCTCACCAAAGATGACATTGGAGATGAGCCTGTAACCCTATAAGCATAAAGCAACTTGGTTTTGTTTGTGTAGATTGGGGTTTTATGGTTTCCCTCTCCTCTTTCCAGGCTTGGATTCATTTTGGCTTGTGCAGGCCTTAAAGCCTGCTTCTTGAGTTTAGGGTCAGGCTGATATTTGTTACATCTGGAGCCTTGAGGCCTAGTTTGTGAATAAAGCCCATTTTTGAGTTTAGTGAGTTCAGATCATATCAGTCAGGGGTTTCTGTCATTTTGTATATTGGGGAAAAATGCAGTGCAGTTGTTAGTGCAAATTTCTAGCAATCTGAGGAAGGTATGTTCCCTTTGCAGAAGACACATGATCAAAGAAATGACCAAGAACTGGATGATACCTAATAAACTCCATTGCTCCAGGGGCGCTGTACAATGGAAGACCCTGAGCTCTGACCCCAAGTATGCGAAAACTAACAAATTCCTAATACAAGAAACTGTATAAGGCGAAATAAAGAACAAAAAAACAAAAAAGCATGGTCTGGAATAGAAAGGGGTCTGCAGAACAATGGTGGAGACCAGCAGGCCGCTTGGGTCAACTGTAGGGGCCAGGAGATGAAAGTACCACTTCAGTTGAATGTAACTAAATGTGAAGTATTAGATGTAGGACGTAAAAATGTCAGATTGGTATAAACTTGAAAGGTCACTTCAGGAGAAGGTCCTACGAGACACAGTGGACTGGTCACTGGGGATGAGCAAAACGATTTGTGTGAAATTCAATGTGCGATAAAAATAAAAGATTTCACTAAACAAATTGTGCTTCTTGACCGGTGAAATCTGTGACATTTCTACTTTGTTCTTGATGTGCAAAAGCGGAGAAAGCGTATTCTGGTGGAGAGTCTGGTGAGGAAGGCATGGCTTGAGCGCTCTCACCTGCCAGCACCTCGAAGGCGCTGGGCACAAGGCTGCCGGTGATGATCCAGAAGAGTCCTGGCCTGGAAGACTTTGGGGAATGTGGATACCAATGATGTCCCCTCAGACATGGTGACAGGAACATGGTGGCAGATGAGAGCATGTGGAACTGCAAGGAAGGAGCCATGGCAGCAGCATTCAGGGCCATGGAAGGAGACAGTGACTTCAGCAGACAAATAAACCGTAGGAAGCAATATTCCTTGCTGTCGACCCCACTCCTCAAAAATTAACCCCCCCCCCAAAAATCTAATTTTAATGAGATTAGTGTTTTGTGATTGCAAAGTTACATGAAACAAAATATGTCTGTTCTGCTCATCAGTACCAGTCATAATGTGCATTCTGACGAAGGGCAGAAGGCGTTAAGGAGGCTAATAGCATGTTGGGGTACATAGTGCCCCCCACATGTGAAGCACAAGTCCATGACGGTTACAGATAAGCTCACATAACACACTAGTCAAGACGCAACTGGAGTTCTGTCTGCTGTCCTGGTCTCCATATTATGAGAAACAGACAGAGCAGCACTACAGGAAGTCCAGAGGAGAGCAAACCACAAGGACAAAGTGAAGGAGATGAACCTTTACAGTCAAATCAGAAGAAGACGTGGCATGGAAATGTCTAAAATTACAAAGGGGACGATTTGGTTTTAGGAATTCTGGAGGGGGGTTTGTTGTTTGTTATAATATTATTAAATAGCTTGAGTTTCTGTAAAAGCTAAGCTTCGCCTTGGGATGGAGAAAGTACGGCCAACCCCTCCATGCTCTCTGAATCCCAACAGTTTACCTTCAAGTAATTTCTTCAACACAAACACAGAGACACAGCTGGGAACTGTGAAGGGTACATTTTGCACAAAAGTCATAGGGGTCTTCTTCACTCAAAAGAACCACAGATACAGTGACCAAGTAGTGTGGTGGACAGCTGGACTTTGAGGACCATCAGAATTCAACTTGATGTTATTTTGAATAATCGAGATAAATAAAACTGGCGAGCTTGGTGGGTCAAATGGCCTGCTCTCATCCCGATGGTTCCAACGGCCCACTTACTGTATCAGCTCAGCACTGGGCACCACTCTGTTTCACTACAGCTGAATGAGCGCCACCTATCTGTCACAGAAAGCAAACCACACCACCTCTGAAGTCAAAGGTTTCAACTTTTATTTATGCCACATACACTGAATTTGCCTTTGAAGAAACCTTGCGAGAAGCCCGCTTGGACATTTCACTCTTGGATTTAATTGAATGTTGGCAAGGCAAGATGTGACCATGATAATTTAGTGCATTAAATTCTCACAAATATCATATGAACATGAACACCACTGAGTAAGATCAAAGAAGGGAAGGAGGGGAAGGCTGGGGACGGAGAGAGAAAGAGAGCACATGGAGACGACGATTTCGAGAGAAACAAAGTTCCAGTCTGTTTTTTCGTGGAATCCTGGGTTGGAGTGCAAAAATACAAAATAATAAAAAAATAAAAAGAAATGAGGAGAACCAAAGCAGCCCCAGTCTTCCTACTGAATTGTGGGGATGAGAAGTGACAGACGGGGGGTGAGGGGGTGGTGGCCAGGCCACTTCAAGCGACTTCCTCCTCTGCTTCCTCCTCAAATTCTCCCTCTTCGGCAGTGGCGTCTTGGTACTGCTGGTACTCGGACACCAGGTCGTTCATGTTGCTCTCAGCCTCGGTGAATTCCATTTCATCCATGCCTTCACCAGTGTACCAATGGAGGAAAGCCTTTCGTCTGAACATGGCGGTGAACTGCTCAGAAATGCGTTTGAACAGCTCCTGGATAGCTGTACTATTGCCGATGAAGGTGGCTGCCATTTTGAGACCGCGGGGTGGGATATCGCACACTGCCGTCTTGACGTTATTGGGGATCCACTCCACAAAGTAGCTGCTGTTCTTGTTCTGGACGTTGAGCATCTGCTCATCCACTTCCTTCATGGACATGCGGCCACGGAAAACAGCTGCAACGGTCAGGTAGCGGCCATGGCGTGGATCACAGGCGGCCATCATGTTCTTGGCATCGAACATCTGCTGGGTGAGCTCAGGCACGGTAAGGGCGCGGTATTGCTGACTTCCTCGGCTGGTTAGGGGGGCAAAACCTGGCATGAAGAAGTGGAGACGGGGAAAGGGGACCATGTTGACGGCGAGCTTCCTCAAGTCGGCGTTCAGCTGCCCGGGGAAACGAAGACAGGTCGTGACGCCGCTCATGGTGGCAGAGACCAGGTGGTTAAGGTCCCCGTAGGTTGGGGTGGTCAGCTTAAGTGTGCGGAAGCAGATGTCATACAGAGCCTCGTTGTCGATGCAGTAGGTTTCATCTGTGTTCTCTACCAGTTGGTGCACGGACAGGGTGGCATTGTAGGGCTCGACCACGGTGTCAGAGACTTTAGGGGAGGGCACCACACTGAAGGTGTTCATGATGCGGTCGGGGTACTCCTCACGGATTTTGCTGATCAGCAGGGTGCCCATACCTGAGCCAGTGCCTCCCCCGAGAGAGTGGGTGAGCTGGAACCCCTGCAGGCAGTCACAGCTCTCAGCTTCCTTCCTCACCACATCCAGGACGGAGTCGACAAGCTCGGCACCCTCTGTGTAGTGGCCTTTCGCCCAGTTGTTCCCAGCACCGCTCTGACCTATGAAGACATAAGAAAAAAGACCGTGAACAAACTTCCAGGATGTGAGTGTAGATATTTAGATGCTCAAAGGGCTTTGATGATAAAAGAGAACTGGTCAGCAGGGAAAAGTCACCGGCGTGAAAGTGACGCTACACATGTGGTGCTACTCTAGAGTAGACTGGGTGCTCTTGGGTATATGGGTGGCCTCCAGAAATCGTCAGGAATTGTCAAGCTTCTGACTTTAGTGTCCATACAGAAGATTATATACAGTATTAGCTATACAAGATACTGTATATATACATATATATATGTATATATACATACACACATATATATAGAGTCAAGGCTGGGGGGCTATCAAGAGGCAGGGCCTGTTAAAGCCCATTGCGGCACTTCTTGTGTGATTTTGGGCTGTACAAAAAATAAATTGCATTGTGTGTATATATATATATATATATATATATATATATATATATATATATATATATATATATATATATATATATATATATATATATATATATATATACACACACACTATATATAATGTCACACACGTGTGCATGGGAGGCAGCTAAAGGGTCTAAACGAGAGTAATTCCATGCCAGACCAGGGGTGGCGGAGTGCGCTGCCCTTTTTTCTCGCTTTCCTGTAGACCGTTCACAAGAAATTCTGCCTGGCCCTGATGGTGTCACTTCCAGTTCCGGCCCTTTTAATGACATCACTTCTGGGTCTGACCCTAAGGAGGAAGATCCTTCTGGATCTGGCCCCTGTTGACATCATATCCTGGTTTGGTCTTTAAAACCACCATTTAACAAATAGTTGATCAGTTCTGTTTTGGACTCCATTCTGTGCACATCAGTGCTAGCAATTTACCCTTTTGGAGCCAGGGAATATTATATGGGTGGCTGCCCCAAACCTTTTAATGACTCTTGTGTCTGGTTTTTGTGAAAATATACAGTATATATATATATATATATATATATATATATATATATATATATATATATATATATATATATATATATATATATACAGGTACTTGTCGACTTACGACCGCGATTGGTTCCGACTGACTGGTTGTAAGTTGATCTGGACGTAAGTCGGCCTATGTTAATTTAAGGTAAGAATATTAGACTGGGTAATAATATTGTAATCATCTTAAAGTAATATTTTATCAACATTTTCTTACTTTCTAAGACAAACACAGCATACTACAGTACAATTTGTTTAATATGTGGAAAACGTACAAAACAAGAAATACTGTACTGTACATTTAATTCCTGGCACCACTGGTGCTTGGCTGCGGGTTGTCGATATCGCCTTCATCAGATCAGGCGAGGCTGCGGACAGGGTGATGGGAGGAGTTGCTCTTTTCATAAACATAGTGAGCTTCGTCTGAATTGTTTGGTTTTTTTTTCTCTTCTTAAATTTCGCAATAAGGACGAAATGTGTTGCGTGCCATCCGTTCAATCCTCGCAAATCGTTCAATATTTGGGTCCATTTTTTCAAAATGAGCGAGGAGTTTATTCAGTAGAGATAAATCTTCTGACAATCCCTTTGTGGTGAACATTCTTTGTGGCACCTCCTCCTCTTCGTCTTACTCCAATTCTCTTGTTTCTTCTTCCGCCAATTCTATCAGCTCTTCATTCATAAGTTCACCTGATTCCCGGTCTAGCAACTCCTCGACATCTTCCATTTCACATTCCAATGAAAGGTCTTTTGACAGTTTCACTATTTCTTCACGAATCTCATCAAGTTCTTGTTTACTGTTAAATCCAGCAAAAGTATTTACATAACGCTTAACACACTTCTTCCATACGCCATTCATACACTGTGAGTTGACATTTCTTGCGGGGAGGGCTTCGGTTTTCTCTGATCTGAGTTCACCTCTGTTATAGCGCGTCTTTATTTGAAAAGAGCAGTGTCATATCGGGGCGAGTGTGAACGCTAACTTTGACAAGCACTATAAATTTTCAGCGGTTGTTACAGACGTAAATCAAATGTGTTTTTATTGTATAATATTAACAATAACAGCAGCTCTCTACTCAAAGCGGTAAACTCGAGAAGCTGCTAGCATCGAACCCAGAAGCTCTTGATTGGGAGTCAGCAGTTGTGTGTGGGAACTGTTAACATTTGAATGTGATGATTATATATAAAACTTGTGCACGAACGAGACTGGGATAACTGTGGATGTGGATGTGAGTGGTGTGTGTGACTGAGAATGACTGGTGTGAAGCCTGAAGTCCAAATATCAAATAAACACTTTCACAAGTACAAGTATAACAGAACAAGTGCGCTTTTATTCAAGAAGAAAAAAGAAAGCAGGTTGCGGTAAGCAGTTGATGCGACTGCTTGCGTAGTGCAATCCTAAGAACTGCCCAATCAAGAGCTTCTGGGTTTGATGCTGGCAGCTTCTCAAGTTTGCCGTTTTGAGTAGAAAGCTGCTATTAGTGTTAATATTATAGGGTTATATGTTAGGGTTATATTATTATCGAAAATTGCCAAAACAACAAGACACAAACACACGTGGGGCAACACTGCTGCGTATATTTTTACTGCTGCGTAGCGAGACTTGAGAGTGCGGGAAACTGGCGCTGCCAACAGCTGGCGGGGGAAACAGTCAAACGCGTCGTAAAGTCGAACAGTCGTAACTTGCATAGGTCGTATGTCGACGAGTACCTGTATATACACACACACACACATATATATATATATATATATATATATATATATAGACAGACAGACAAATACACTATTACATATCTTATATATAAACGTTTAAACGTGGAAATGTGCGTGCCTTTCCGGCCCGGAAGTGAGAGGCGGAGTCGGGGTGAGGGCTCCGCCTCCAACGAAACAGAAAACTCACTTACCTGCTAATAACACAAGCGAGGCAAGCACGTCAGCAAAACGAAACCTCAAAAGAAAGACAAAGTCGCTTAGCCACTAACATTGATAAAAATGGTATTTCTTTTACTTTTCCTCTCGCCACTAATGCACAAACAATGTGAGCACGTCGGCAAAATGAAACCACCTAGGAGAGAGACGCCCAGAGGAGTTCCTTTCAATTACCTGATATCTCTACATTTCAGTTTTTTTTCTGACGATTTTAACAGTTTCTAGGACCCCGGGCTTTTTACAACATGGGCTTACACAGCTAGTATACATATATTGTGGCGGGCGGCTGGGGGCTGTGCCCAGCCGTGACGCCTAGAAGGACCGGGAGAGGGATTACACCTCCTCCGGACCACGAGAGGGCAGCCGTCCTGGTTTGTATAGGGGCCCGTGGTCAGCATCAGGGGGCACTCGGAAGCACCTGTGAAGCCCTGGACGTCAGTGCTGGCGGAAGGAACACCAGGGACACCCGGAGTGCTTACGGGTACTCATGCGGCACTTCTGCCACACCAGGAAGTGCCACAGGAAGCTCGTCAGGAGGCACCTGGAGCACGTCCGGGTGGATTTAAAAGGGACCGCCTCCTTCCATTCGTCAGCTGGAGTCGGGTGGAAAAGGATGAAGCTCGGAGGACAGGAGTGGAGGCGGTGAAGGAAGGTTGGACATTGAAGAGGCCCAGACTGAGGGTGTGTGGTGCAGGGGCACCGGGTTGTGTGTGGAAACTGTAAATAGTGTAAATATGAATAAACGTGTTGTGGCGTTTAAACCATCGGTGTCTGCCTGTCTGTGTTGAGACTGGTCTCCACAATATATATACATACATACACACATACTACTTACTGACATGAGTGCCTGAGGGAGTGCAGTTGCTCACAGCCTCCTCTCATTTACCTGCACACCAGACAGATGACGACTCCTGCAACAAATGTGGACTTCACGTCTGCTTTTACACTGAAAGCCCTGGGGGCAACGAGAAGTCAGCTCTCATTTGTGAACCTGAACTCAAGATGGACAGAGCTACACCGCAAACAGCAGACTCCCTCTTTAAAGGAGAGGTTAAAGGTGTGTGTTGTCAACACGACAGTTTTGGGCTTTACGTTCACATCCAATCTGTTTCTTTGTTTTGTGTTGAACGGGGCACCTGGTTTATCGACAGATTTGGTTTTTTGCTCCAGCTTATCTGAAGTTTTGCCTTTTATCTTTTCTGTCCTCCCAGGCAATCTGACCTTTCATCAGACTCATCTTTAGGGACTTAACAAACAATTCTACTTTTCTATTAATCATATATCACTCGTAACTTTTTTGTGTGTTATTTATTCTTTACTATTATCTATTTTAAATTTGTTTTTCTTTGCTTGTAACTATTCTTTGACATTGTGTAAAGTTTCTTTCTCTGTACGAAAATGTGCTATAGAAAGAAATGCTTTTGTAATCATCACCTCTGTCATTTTTCTTGTTACTTATACAAATTATACCTAAATTATATTATATCTATTATATAAAAAAATTTTGGGTTGAGTCGTGATCATCTCGGGGAGACACTTTGATGTCACGTGAGACTAGACATTACAACCTTAGGAAGCAAGACCCGTGAGACGGTGACTTTTGCACATCACGCCCTACTTACAAACAATTTAAAACAAGATCACGAACATCTAACATCGCAGTTGTTGGAATGCTTTTGGCAGACACACTTCATGTGCTCCCAGCTCTTAAAAATGTTATATGTTCTAGATGGCACGTGAATGACTAGGCGAAGAAGAAAGAGTAGCGCGTTGTAAAGAGACACGAAAGCGTTGGAGAGAAAAGAAGGCAAAAAAGGATGCACAAGAGAACAATAATAATCTCTGTGCTAATTCAGAAAAATAAAGTAAGTAATAATCAGCCCAGACGTCCCGCAAGAGACACTCTGACATCCCACGAGAGACACTTTAACGCAGTGAGACCAAAGGACAGTTGCTGTGCAGGGTTTTAAATGATTGACGCGCAGCGCGATAAGCAGAACACGCAGCTCAGCAGCAGAAAGACACCAGCTGATCTGTCCACATCTCCTTAGCTTGCGTTCAGGCCCCCTTCACAACGCGAGCAGCAGAGGCGCGAAATGGCATGGGGTGCGGTAAGCAAGCGAAGCAGGGACAGCTGCTGTACAGACTTTGAAATGATCGACTCGCAGCGCAAGAAGCAGAACACGCAGCACGGCAGGAGGAGCACTAAGCACGCAGGTGATCCGTCCACATTTCCAAAGCGTGTGTTCAGCAACCCCCTTCACAACACAAGCAGCAGAGATGCAAAGTCGCTGGTGCGTGGCAAAGCCCCCTAGTGCATATATATATATATATATATATATATATATATATATATATATATATATATATTAGCCGTGCCCTGTGTCTTTGCCCATGTAGTACTGAAAAATGACAGCGAGGAAGGCCCTGCCCGGCTCCCCACTCTTGATGTCGTGCTTCCTCATCCCCTCGGCCCACAGCCTCTGTCTTGGATTAGCACAAATATATCACTCCTGCAAGCGAACTCTGGTCAAGCAAATTATAGAAAAACCCCAATCTAAATCCGTTAAGTAGTTCTCTCATGAAAAGCGGACAGACAGATGTTGGATGTTATATATATATATGTTATATATATATATATAGAGATATACAACTATATATATATGTGTGTGTGTGTTCTCCATCTATAAGATGACCTGAGTAGCATGGGCCTCACACCAAAAGAATGCTGAGGTCCACAGGCAGTGGATTAAAAAGATTTGGGGGTAACTGACCAATCAATTGACTTCTGTAACTGTCCCACACTTAATGATTTGGTCCGTGCCAGGCTACCTCCCAAGTGAGTCACTCCTTCTCCCTGGGCGCGCATGAACATAAAAACATGAGGTGGGTACTCAAAAGTGAAAGTGAAAGTGAAGCTCGAACGTATAACTGATAGCTAAGCTGACCAATTTCTCAATGGGGCGTTTTATAAAAGCCCATTAGGGTCTTCAAGATTCAGTAGTTTGTTGTGAACAACGGGCATATGGAATAAATTATGTGACAGGCGCTTTAGCACGGAGCTCACTTAATGACTCAAAGATGCGTGGATTGCCAGCCAGCGTAGTGCAACAGTACAAAGTTTGCCCACTTGGCATAATGTGTGTGGTTCCTAACACTGTTTGGAAAAAAAATGAGGAAAGCTCCAGTAAAGTTATCACTGTTCTACATAGTGCTGGTTATTTGGAGGCGGCTGGGCAATGATCCTTCATATGAAGGGCACTCTGTAACAGACAGCCCAATGCCCTCACATTCACCCACCAGAGCCTTTCTATACATGTGGTCAGTCCCTTGTGCCCCCACAATTGTCTCTCACACCAGTGCAGTCCTTTTGCAGTTCAGATGGCTCCCCAGTGGTCAGTATCAGTCCTGGAGGATTGTATGCTCACTCTTACTGAGCTCCAGCTTTAATGGACACTGACCAAGAATAGCGGATGTAGAAAAACATCTAGAGAGCCAAGCAAAAACTGCAATTTGAGATCTGCCATTGTGTTGGCGCTTCTTTCATGAATTTGTGACAGCATTTGTATTTCTACACAAATGTGCCTTTTAGATAATGAACTAAGTGGGTCACATTCACTATGAATGCTGTGTGATAAAGATCACATATTATTATTGACCCCTTAAGCTTTAATATTAAAGAGGTCCACAGCATACTGATGATGCCCAGCAGTGCCATTTAAGGAATGAGAATCAGAAGAGCTAAACAATGTAGGAACACAAAGTGGGCCTCAGAAGCAGTTTTCAAAAATCCCCTCACAATGGCAGGGTGATGGTTGTATAATGTTACTTAAGTGCAAACTAAAAATCCGCAAGAGCATTAAGAATGTCATGATGGAATCATACATAACAATCAGAAGAAGAACTGAGAGCAGCGGAAAACTGAAAAACAAACAGCCAGTGCCAGTGGCACTGCTTGGCAAAGCTGTGAGGCACAATGGCAGGTAGACAACAGGCAATTACCAAATACAAAGTTGTCGGGTCTGAAGATCTGTCCAAAGGGGCCTGAGCGCACAGAGTCCATGGTTCCGGGTTCAAGGTCCACCAGGATGGCTCTTGGCACGTATTTTCCACCTGTTGGTACAAAAACAGGAAGACACAATGGTTACAGCATATAGGAAGAGCATCCTGGAGCAAAAACTCTTTGAGCAGACAGACAGACAGACAGACAGACAGACAGACAGACAGAGAGATAGATAGATAGATAGATAGATAGATAGATAGATAGATGTGAAAGGCACTATATAATAGACAGACAGACAGACAGACAGACAGACAGATAGATAGATAGATAGATAGATAGATAGATAGATAGATAGATAGATAGATAGATGTGAAAGGCACTATATAATAGACAGACAGGCAGACAGACAGACAGACAGACAGACAGACAGACAGGTACATAGATAGATAGATAGATAGATAGATAGATAGATAGATAGATAGATAGATGTGTAAGGCACTATATAATAGATAGACAGACAGACAGACAGACAGACAGACAGACAGACAGATAGATAGATAGATAGATAGATAGATAGATAGATAGATAGATAGATAGATAGATAGACCGAGCATGTATGTCTGCAGTGCGCTCAGTTCTGCATGCTCCTCTCAAGAATGGCACAGCTCAGTCAACAGACTGGCACATTTTCAGTTCACTCTTCTAAGTAATAAGCTCTCACAAACAAATGTGCTTCAAGATGGCTGCTTTAATGGCTTGCAGCCCAACAGATACCCGAGGTTCAGCTTGCCAGAATTGCTTTGTAACCACCTTGCCATGTCACTTGCAGTAGAAGCAGCTACTTGTATATACAGTCGTATCCCAATAAGACCACGCTTGACTCCATACCTGTTTATTCAGGCTAGACCCATGTTAACCCATGGAAGAAGGGGTACTAAGACATCAGCCTGCATCCCTGAGCCAACATGGCTGACCTGATGCCATCTAAACTGTCAGGACAGCGTTATATTGACCCATGTATATAAAGCCATCCCATAACTAATCAAATGAGCCCCCTGCACATACACACTTATCACAAAGCCAATAAAGTTGAATTTATGCCATCTAAAATGCCATCTCATGCATGCATACCTACCTCACTACAGCTGAGTTCACATAATTTCACATAATATCACGTCCTAGTGAGCTGAATGACTTTCGGCCTGTTGCTCTGACATCACATGTGATGAAGACCATGGAGAGGCTGCTGCTTCACCACCTTAGGCCACAGGTTCAACACGCCCTTGACCCTCTGCAGTTTGCATATCAGGAGAAGGTGGGAGCGGAAGATGCCATCATCTATATGCTACACCGATCCCTCTCTCACTTGGACAGAGGCAGTGGTGCTGTAAGAATTATGTTTCTAGACTTCTCTAGCGCCTTCAACACAATCCAACCTCTGCTCCTTAGGGACAAGCTGACAGAGATGGGATTAGATTCATACCTAGTGGCATGGATCGTGGACTATCTTAAAGACAGACCTCAGTATGTGCGTCTTGGGAACTGCACGTCTGACATTGTGGTCAGCAACACAGGAGCGCCACAAGGGACTGTACTTTCTCCGATCCTGTTCAGCCTATATACATCAGACTTCCAATACAACTCGGAGTCCTGCCATGTGCAAAAGTTCGCTGATGACACTGCTATCGTGGGCTGTATCAGGAATGGGCTGGAGGAGGAGTATAGGGACCTAATCAATGGCTTTGTTAAATGGTCCGACTCAAACCACCTACACCTGAACACCAGCAAAACCAAGGAGCTGGTGGTGGATTTTAGGAGGCCCAGACCCCTCATAGACCCAGTGATCATCAGAGGTGACTGTGTGCAGATGGTGCAGACCTATAAATATCTGGGAGTGCAGCTGGATGATAAATTAGACTGGACTGCCAATACTGATGCGCTGTGCAAGAAAGGACAAAGCCGGTTATACTTCCTTAGAAGGCTGGCTTCCTTCAACATCTGCAATAAGATGCTGCAGATGTTCTATCAAACAGTTGTGGCGAGCGCCCTCTTCTACGCAGTGGTGTGCTGGGGAGGCAGCATTAAGAGGAAAGACGCCTCACGCCTGGACAAACTGGTGAGGAAGGCAGGCTCTATTGTTGGCACGGAGCTGGACAGTTTAACATCTGTGGCAGAGCGAAGGGCGCTCAGCAGGCTCCTATCAATTATGGAGAATCCACTGCATCCACTGAACAGGATCATCTCCAGACAGAAGAGCAGCTTCAGCGACAGACTGCTGTCACTGTCCTGCTCCACAGACAGATTGAGGAGATCGTTCCTCCCCCAAACTATGCGACTCTTTAATTCCACCAGGGGGGGTAAACGTTAATATTTAACATTATACATAGTTATTGTCTGTTTTTTTTTTTTTTTTTCACCTGTATTATTATCATTCTTTAATTTAATATTATTTATTGTATCAGTATGCTGCTGCTGAAGAATGTGAATTTCCCATTGGGATTAATAAAGTATCTATCTATCTATCTATCTATCTATCTATCTATCTATCTATCTATCTATCTATCTATCTATCTATCTATCTATCTATCTATCTATCTATCTATCTATCTATCTATCTATCTATCTATCTATAATTTAGACTGGCAAAGTAGGTCTGGGTTAATATACCCAATTGGTTCCCATAAATAATGCCACTTCACCTTATACACGTATCCCTGAGCCAATTTATTTGACTTGATGCCATCTAAACAAGCAGAGCACCCTGATGTCTAATGAAATGAGCTCTGTGTCTGTCATACCATCCCATCTCCCAGATGCTTCACTGTAGTCAGGTCTGCACCATCTACACTGGCAAAGTAGGCCTGTGTTAACATACCTAATTGGACCCCATAAATAATGGAAGTTCATCTTACACTCATACCCACAGCTTATGCAGTTGACTTTTTGTCATTTACACTGCCAGACCATTGCTGGACTTACTCTCTGTATGTAATGCCATCTGGACCCATGTACAGTTCATGGCATCTACACTGGTAATGTAGGATGGCATAAACTAATCCAATGAGCTCCCTAAGATGGCATTTGATGTAAGCAGATCACTTGACGAGTCACTAACGACTCAGTAATATCTACCCTGATGCATTCCCTGTGTCCATAAAATCAACTCCACTGCCAGAATTGGACCACTCTGCCACCAACCCAATGTGCCCACAGTGTTCTGCGTCATCCTATCTGAAACGCAGCTCCCTTCACTTCTGTAACTGGTCTTGTAACATCTGCAGTAGCAGAGGAGGAGCCCAATAACTTAAGGAAATGAGCTTCCAAATCTAACATTAACATTCCTTATGGAACTGTCATGGAGACAATATGGCCGACTCAACACCATCTGAGGAATCCTCTGAACATAACAGGATCTCATCTCACGTATGTCTCCCTGCCTTGTTTTGGCTGAACCTACACACTTTAGACTGGCACAGCAGGACTATATTAATGCCCATCATAGGCAATTCTATGCCATCTACACTGCCAGGGCAGCACTGTGCAAAAGACCCCTCTGTACGCAGCACCACCTCATGTCACTGACTGTGTGCATCCCTGCCTTACTGTAGTCATCCTCACACCATCTACACTGCTAGAGCAGGACAGCAGAAATGAGCACCCCAGACCTAACTCCATCTCTTCTCACATATTTGTTTACACTCATTTAGATGATGCCACCTTATCTCATTGGCCAGGGCTGTACCACACAAACATACTGAATGAGCCCCCATATATCATGTCTTCTGTTCTGAGATACGCTTCTCTTCTCGACACTCCACGCCATCTGGACTGGTGATGCCAAATGAGCCCTTCACACCGGACACAGGTAACCGTTACACAATGGGGTGGCACAGCATTAACGCAGGGCATATGGATCATAATCCTATGAATGCTGCCCTGTATATAACAGGTTTTCACAAAGAGACCACCACATCACACAAAAAACACAACAAACAAGAAGCCACCCATTCAAAGAAATAAAACACTGTAGTTAAAATAAAACTGATGGCATAAGATCAGATCATGCCTACTGCATATGAAAGTAAAGCAACTTTGACAAATGATAATCTAGGAGCAAAATAGACCCCCTAATTAACCCTGTCAATCACAGAAATCCTGATCATCGAGGCACTCAAGGTTCCTTTAAAATGAATTTAAGAAACCACGTTAAATGTTATAATGTTATACTCACTGCCCATAACTATGTTTGTGAGAAAATGTAATGCTATAAATTGAAAAAGTTTCATTTTAATGCACATCGACAGTGTTAAATCAGGGGTGGACAGCCGTCACTCTCATCATCCTCCATCACTTAAGCCCAAATGTTGGTTTATCTCTTCAGTGTATTATGTTTGATCAAACACATCACTACCAGTACCTTCGTGTTCCCTGCTCGATTAGATTTATGCATGTGTTTTAACGTGACGTTAAGGTTTCTATGAAAATCCTGGTGAGAAACCGAATTTCCCACTTGGGACAATAAAATTGAATCGAATTAAATTGAACTGAATGGCCCATCACTGGCCGGGCAAGCTCGGGTGACAGCTACCGCCGTTAAATAAGATGAGTCCATTAAATCAGAAGAATTCGGCCAATGGGACACGTTCATGGAAAACAAATAAATCAGAGCCCTCGTGCAGCTGCCGGTACCTCAGTGATGATAAAGCGCCCGACGGCGGCTGCCAACCACGAAAGACATCGGGCTGCGAACAAGAACACACGCACGCACGCCGCCGCTGTCTGAATGCAGTGTGACGCTTGCCGTGACTTGCTCAAAGTTAGCATCTGTTGTTTGGTTGTTTCTCGTGGCCAGTAAAAGTTGGACAGCGGAGTCATCTGTGTTCGTCAGGCATGGCATTGCTGTTTTCTGTGGCGCCATTAAAAACGCCATTTATTGCAATAGACGCCGGACTACTGATTTGCAAGCCTTACGGCTTACTTCGAGCACTTCAATTCCCAGAAGTCAACAGGAGCGCGTAGGGGCCGATGGGAAGATGCTTTCCTGGGCGCGAAAGTTGGAAGGCGCGCGTTCTGCCACCCATGGGGTCAAAGTGTATGTGTACTTGCGCGCATGTTGGGCGGGTGGGTTTCACACAAAGTGGCCGCTCGGTGTGATGTGGATGAGGAGCAAGAGGTGGCCTTCCCTTTGTCGACAGAGTGCGTGACCATGTCTGTTGTGAATCGTCTAATTAAGGTAGACACGTCCTTTGTTTATTCATCTTTTGTATTTCGTTTGAAATAAAAAATGTGGACCTCGTCGTTTGTTCGTTTGCAGTCGTGGTGTCGAACGCCGTTCCTACAGGACCGTAGTGTCTGCTGGTTTTGTCCCAGGAAGTGACACCATTAGGAATGTAATTATTAACGCTAATAGTTGGGCCACATCGTTGCCTTGATTTGAATTGCTGTGTGTTTTAATGTTCATTTTTTTTTACTTTAACCAGCAGCCTAAAATTAATTAGCCAACAGACGAGCTGGCTGAGATGCCGTTTGCACCTGCGTCTGTCATATGATATTTGTCTCAATAAAATATTTAAAAAGAAAGAAAGTGAAGCAACATCAGTTGTAATTAAAGCAAAAGTCTGTTAATTTGCAGCAGTAACTAGTAAAGTGCCAGTCATTTTATATCCCCTGAATGGGGTTGTGGGGTCTGCTGGAGCCTATCCCAGCTGGCATAGGGTGCAAGGCATGGAATAGACCCAGGGCAGGGTGCCAGTCCACCCGTCAGGATCGGAGTCTGACATGCTGTCCCAAGTGATAACAACCTGCATTGTTAATTTATTGTGTTTTCAAAAGTACCAGAGTAAGACTTTGGTGGTCTGCCAGCACTGGAGCACTAATGAGACCCACCATTACCAGGGGGCACTGCACACGAGTGATGACCTGCTGGCTATAATTTAAGCCACTGGATGTTTATTAAAATAAAACTTATTTAGAAGACTAATAACAGTTAGAATGAGGGATTCATTGAACCAGATACCTTTTTTTTTTATTTTTTCTCCTCAAAACTTTGATCTTGCGAGCTGATTGGCAAGAACCTGAACTGAGAACCCGTTGGGTGAGTTCTGTCTGAATGGAGACATCTGACTGACTTCATTACTTAATCAAAAGAAAATGTGGCGCATCCAGTGAGTGACTACAAAACTGGTATCGCATTAATGATAGTCTGTGTTTTCATTGAAGGAATGGCTGTAAGATGAAATATATACAAACATATTCTGTAGAAATCCATGAGGTCTAGAAACAGACAGCAGCACATCACTCTTCTACCAGTTATTGATTCCACCATTTTTCATTTATGTACACATGTGTATAGAAATGCCAAGAGGGGGCAGTGATGCGCATGTTCTCTGCAGTCCACCAGTAACCCACCTCTCGAAGAGCAATCTTGCTCCTCCACGTACTCCCAAAGTAATTGTGCTATAAAACGTTCTTTCCACCTTGACAGTTGCTGTATAAAACTGGAGCATACCTGTGGCCTCATTGTAATAGACGCTTATCCGCTCCAGTTGTAGATCGCTGTCCCCATGATAGGTGCCAGTTGGGTCAATTCCATGCTCATCACTGATGACCTCCCAGAACTGGAAAAGAGACCAGACAAAGGTCAGACACACCTAAAAAGACGACCACCGGGTGACTGTTACTGAATAGGCAGGCTTGGCTAAGTCAGGAGGACAGTGGAAGGAAGATCAGAGACCATCTGTTAGTTCTGTAAACTAAACCCTACCTGTCAGGCAATGAGCAGCAGGCAGGATGTCACCCTGAGGGGGACAACAGACTGTCACTGGACACCTACATGCTAAAACAGAACAGACTGAGTGCAGGAAATAAGCAGCAATTGGCATATAACGGGAAGTGCTGTCATTTTGGACCTTTACCAACCTTACCCTCATGCTGGATGGGCAAAACTAGAGAAACACATACAATCAAAGGAGCCATCACCAAGGACTTGGCATGTAGTACTCATGATGCTGTTAAAAAGACTGTGACATCAATATCACTGTAACAGGTTCAGAATGGAGACACATTCTAATATATGACCAGGGGGTGCCACTGAGGTGCAGTGCCAGCCTATACCTGAATTTAGGCATCTCGCAACCTCTTTGTCTTCATTGCCATACCAGTGAGTTCAAATACTGAGCTACCAGAAAACCTGGCACACTTGGGAAGGTCATTTTGTATTTTTGTATGTGTTAACAAGTGAGCCCAAAAAACAACTAGAATATCAACAGAAGTGTCTGTTAGAAAAAGAATTACGCAAGGAAGAAAGATTATATAGCACCTTTCGTAATCAGCAATATTCAAAGTAAATATCAAAGCATTTAACTTTATCAAGATAGAAAGACACTTGTAGGATCTGAGGAGATTGCCTAGTTTCTGTGCCAGACATCTCCTCGGTCCATTCCCAAATGGTCGCATTTCAGCCACATGCATTGCGACAGCTTTGCTTCCCACAAACACCCGTGCTGGCCAGAGTGCTGGCCTCATTAATAACTAATCCTCCTTAGCAGGCAAGTCACATGCAGAAGCTGACTTGTGCTGGTCAGTGTGAGCACACACATCACCGCAGTGAATTGCCAAGCTATTCAACAGTCAGAGGTGCATGCAAAATCACTCATGGATAGCGGGCTTTAAATGTCCCCCTGCTTTGGTATGAAGGACACCCACCAACTACTGGCAATGCCTACATCCAGCAAGCATAAAATTAACGAGTTAAGCAGATTCCCATGACTCCCGGCCCAATGTAAATGAATTTGATGGGGGGGACTGTGGCTATTGGTGCTCACAGTAGCACATTTTCAGGGTGACAGAGCATACAGTCAGGAAAATGAAATGTAAATGACCAGCTCCATCACAGCACAGTAAACACGGGGTCAGGGTGGAGCAGCGTGGACAGCTCCCAGTGGCCTTAAGCACTGACTTTCACTTTAAGGTTTGGAAATGGCACTTGAAACAAGTGGAATTCATTCAGTTGTCACAGTTTTTACTGGAATGACACACATTTTAACCTCTGCAGAGAACACTGTAACTGGTAATTATTTAAACTCAAGAGATTAGAAAAGAACATACAATGGAATTTTTTTAACAATAAAATGGTGACCATTAATTCACAAGCCTTCATGTATGCACCATAACTGTAAATTAAAATATAATATAATGAGGTTAATGCAAACTGAGGCAATGAAGCAAGTTCTCACTGTAACAGATGCCTTGATAAATGTCTATGTGCCCCCTCTCTCTGTCTGCATGACACTCTGGGGGGGGGGGGGCGTTCCTTCTCCATTACTTTCTTATAACTTCTCTATCTGCATTAAATCTCTAAAAATGTATATTATCTAAAGTTTAATTAGGAACCTTTCCTATATATACTGTGTACATGTGCAGTATTTGTATTATATGAATTTATGTATATGTACTGTAGAATATGGCAACATTCTATTTAATTTTTATATCTCTCGCTAATGTATAATGACTCATCCATTTCTGTCTATGAAGTAGTTTTTGTAAATGAAGCATAAATCTATCCATCTGTTAATGATACAGTGCCTTTCATATTTAGCTCTTTCTGAAGCAGTATTTTATATTGCTTGTTTCACATCTAATTTTTTTTCCTGTATATTAATTGTATAGTTATGTTCCTATCTCTTTTTAAATATTGTGTTATATAGTGTCTTTCTCTTCCTCCTATCACTCTAGCTGTTTATTATGTTGTGTCTTTCCGATCTGTTTGTCTATTTGCTGTATTTTGTGCATTTCATATCCACGTAGTAATTTTCACACTTATCTGTCCCTACACAAAACTAAGGTCAGGCCTACAGACAATTTAGACAGTTTTAGTAGTTGGAACACTAAAACAGTAAAACACAAGATGGCTGGTTCAGTTCTTATGACCTCCATCTACGGTGATCCTAAACAAGTCAGTTCACAGCCAGTACTTGGGTGTTAGAAGGGAGGAAATGTGCCATTGTAGACTGTCAGTCATTTTTATTACTTAGCTACATTAACACGTTAAATAAATTAATGTAAGTGTAATGATTGCATTTCTTTAATGAATAGAAATAGGTCACTGACTGAGGTCACTTTGATGTTGTGCCAATGGTATTGCTCAGTTTTTATGAGTTCACTGTGTTTGTATTAAATGTAATAAAAGTGTCCTATCTGTCATTCATATAGTGCCTTTCATATCTATCTATCTATCTATCTATCTATCTATCTATCTATCTATCTATCTATCTATCTATCTATCTATCTATCTATCTATCTATCTATCTATCTATCAGGTCTGCAAATCAGGCCTATGGGTCATAGTGGCTGCTGGTTTTTGTTCCAACCCAATTGCATAACTAAAAGCCAATCCTTTCTAATAACTGATCTTCTTTCATTTTATGGCCTATTAGTGCTTTCATTCTTCCATGTCAACTCATTGTTTATCGTAGATTTTTATTTCCATTTCCAAGGGTGTCATTCAAATGATTTACACTCTGACGTGGATGAGTAATTCTCAGTCCTTCACTTCTTTCTCTTCAGTTTTCTTCCAAATATGTTATTTAACCAGGTAGTTCACAATGAATTCCCACAGGTGTAAATGGAAACATGTAAGAATGTGAACTGCTGGTTCCTTTGCATCTTATTTTGAATAAGGGTCAGTGAATGCAGTGGTTTATGACTAAAATAAGCAATTGAGGGGAGATCTTAGCAACTAAAATAAAGGATAAAAATGTCATTTTTAGCAATATGTGTTTCAACAGCAGTAATTCACTTCTTGGGTTGCGCAAAGCCCTCCTTGATTGACGTTGCAGACCCCTGAGCTATATAGTGCCTTTTGAATCTGTTGATTTAAGATTATAATGCACCCTTCCTATTTATTTCTTTTTCTCTTTCTGTCTATCTAGTAATGTATTTATTAGTTTTTTATTTATTCACTTTTAAGCCTCTTGTACAATACTAGACGAAGTGTCAGGTGGCTGGCAGAGGTGAGGGCCAGATATTAAAAGCGCACTCGATATATCAGCCCCCAATACAATCCCACCGCACGCCACACCCCACCGAGCCCACCGCTGGCAGCCCAGCTATTCCCTCCCTTTCGTGACTTGAATCCAAAAGGGAGATGCAGGCTGTGAATGCTTTCAGCTTCGATAACAGGCTCCCCCTCCCGCCTCGTAAAGCCTCGCTCTTAGGGACATTACGAATCCCTCCAGATAATTTCGTAAGAAAGCCAACAGCTGACTCGTGGCAGGTGCTCGGTGCTCGCAGCCCGGGCGGACAGGTGTGCAGTCCAATGCAAACACAGTATAGGGAGCTCGAATGCAGCTCGTCCCGGCCACTCCCCGCATCCATCTTTTCTATTAGAACATCGATGGGGTGGGCAAGACGGAGATCAGAACCGGCAGATTTCACATTTCATCCATTATTTTTATTTTTCCATTATTTGGGCTTAGAAAACGGCATGCCATGGAATGTAGTGCCTTTTTTTTTACCAAAACAGCAAAGTAGGAACTGAGGCACAGGAAAGGAAACTATACTGAAGGACCAAATGGAGATGCAGCAGCCCGGCAATCGGAGGAACTGAAACACCGCACACGCTTTTGTTCACGACGTGCTGCTCACTCCCTAACATCCACGATAGACATGGACCGCAGACGGAACCTGTACGGATCCAAAAATGCGATGCCACCGGTCCAAAGACCTTGCAGACAAAGAGGAGAACGGGATGAAGAAGCGGAGGCAGCTGGCAGACGGGGTGGGGGAGGGGCGCGTCTGTGCTCCTCTTCTGCCGTCCATTCATTTTACTGCCCCACTTCTTTTTTTTTCTTCTTCCTAGTACAGGGTGAGAGGAAACCGCAGTATGTCCAGGCAAAAATGGACACAAGGAAGGGACTGTCACTGGTCGTGGCACTGCTGCATCGCCAGTGTGAACTCATGTATATTTAAACGAATATGCGTCAAGACACACCGATCCTTGAAAGTGACAGTGTCTTCAAATCACGGACATCCGCCAAGTAAAATCGGGCTAATGTCTGTAGGAACGTGAATCGGCCGTATAGATGATTCATGCGTGAGCTTATTAAACGTGGCTCGGCCCCCACACCACCCCCCGGCACTACAGCCTCAGATCGCCATTTTCTAGGTCGATTTAATCCTTGTCTCCTTCCCCATTCAAACTGCTCATCCTCAGAGAAAGCCATGATCGGCTCCTCTCCGTTAACCAGGGTCTCCTTACAGGCTAACAGACCGGAGGTCCACTATCCGGCGCACATAGGCTTGGCTTCGTTGAACAGAAGCTGCCCGTCCACTCACACTGCCTGTCACACTCCCCAGTACCCGGCGCTTCACTCGCTCGCTCATTTTAATGTTGAGATCATTCTTTGTTTTAAATTTTGTTACCTTGGCTCCAATCTGGTTTCCGCACTGGCCGGCTTGCAGGTGGACAATTTCGCGCATGTTGAGCAGCTGGACTCTTAGCAGGGACAATCAGAAATAAAACCTCGGGCTGTCACTCGCCACTAAAGCCGCTATTGTGTCTCTTCGGCTCCGCTCCGTCCGGCCTGCCTGCCTCACCCAAGTCGAGAGCGCGCTGCACGGGACCGTCACCGGCTCTCAGTAGTACGCGGTGCCCAGTTCTGCGCCGCAGCGTGACGTCATGAGCAAGCCCAACCCCCCAAAAAAACCGTTTGCTGCGGGGATGGAAACGCGCGCTTCCGAGAGAAGACAACAGCATGCGTGTGCTCGACCCGGGAGTTCTGCGCAGTCAGCGGCGCATCTGCTTAATCACGCGAAAGGAGCTTTATAGACGATTAGTAGTACTGTAGTCCATTGATTCGTTTTTGAAAGAGGGTTGTATCGAGAGTGCTGCAGAAATGTATACATAATTCAAATTTTAAAAACAAGTGTCACAAAGCTGGCTCACCGTGTTTGAACCCAAGTTCATTTCTTGGGTGGCCAGGTGTTTTTAGCATATTCCCACTGTGTCCACATGAATTCTCCTAAATTAGTTATGAATGAATATCACAGTGTGTGTATGAGTTTGCCCAGTGACAGCTGGTCTCTACCTTCAACCCTTTGCCATCAGATAAGCTGTGACGACCTTTGTCTTTGTAATGGAGAAAGCTGGTTTAAATAGTTTTTGTGTGTTCTTACAATACTTGTGAAAATGAAGAGACATAGACAGAGTGTGACATTTTCCTTCATGTATCACCTAATGGAGCATCCTGGCATTTTTAGGGACACTGCAGGTAAGGGGTGGAGGGAATAGCTGAGGCAAGTATTGCCAGTCGGCTGTGAAGGCCTTTGTGCCAGGGCACGTCCTGTCATGACGCATCAATGTCTGATGCCAGTCTGCTGAAGAATGCGACACACACCTCAATGCAAGCTTTGTGCTGCAACAATGCTTTCGGAGACACCATTCGGCTTGTTTCCTAGCAACAGGGTGGAGAGATCTCCTCTAGTCCTCGGGGGCGGCCAGAGAAGGAAAAAGGATAAGTGGGGACTGCTGATAGCTGGGAATGCCAGGGTTTATGCTACACGGACATCTGGATATGATCCCTGAAGGGATCTTCATAGGCTTGTATCACAATACAAAGGCCATATGTGCCAGGTGGACATGCACAGACTGGGGCTGACATCAGAGGCAGAAGGCTGGAGGGGGGTGTATAAATCAATAATCAATGAGGCCATATGACTGACCTCGGGTCGCTTCCTTTGTAATAACCACTGGGCCTCTGCAGCTGAGCCCATCAACTGGCTCCATCCAAACCTACAATTAGATAAGGCAGTGCCTAATGGCAGGTGCAGATTGACACAGAGACTTGAAGACACGGAAATACAATTTGATAGCGATACCAGTAGAGAAGAGGTCTGCATACAAAGCAGAGTCCACCTTCTCAGAGCGGGGCGGCTTGGCCCTGGCCGGAGTTCCACAAATATTTCAGTTTCTCCGGCCCGCTGCACATGTCTACCCACTCCATTATCAGTCTGTATGGTATGTAGTGCCTCTACTGGAAAGATGTGTGAATTACAACATTTAGATTGAATATTAAAGGAAATCACATTCACAATTTAAAAAATGGCCCAAATATCCATAGAAGATGAATTCCAATAATGTTAAGGTACAAGTACACATAGCAATGAGTATCTATAAGTAAATGAACAAAGTGTAAAGTGATTAGAACTGCAAATACTCATCAGTTACAATTTCACACTACAGGGTGCCAGTCATTGGCATGGCATCATTGTCTGTTAAGATGTCCGCTAGACCAGCTCAGTACCATTCAACAAACAGGAAACAAGTCCACCTTGGCCAAGGGGACACTCCTTATTGAGCCTGATGGCTCAGTGGAGAAACATCTTCACATGGCGCTCCTTGGAGCAACTCTGTGGTCTCAGTCTGTTACTGGAGGTGCTCCAATTTCAGGAGGCGAGACTCTTTGTCCAGGATAGTAAGCAGCTTGCAGAGTGACCGTCTGTTCCACCCCTTCCACTGACTCCTACGACTGAAGCCGCCCTTTTTTCATTTAGTTTCATCTTCAGCATCACCTTCACTAATGCCATTTCTGCAGCACACTATTGCATAGAAGGCAGCCCTGGCCACTGCAGCCCAACAGAAAACATCTAAGAGTGGCCTGAATACACTGAATGACCTCAACCTTCTTGGGAAATTGAGGTGACTCTGCCCTTCTTGTATACAGATGGCCTATGTCGGTGCCCCACTTAAGCCTGTTGAGGTATCTGTATGTCC